>NC_021161.2:30030607-30032194 GCF_000331145.2 Cicer arietinum
TCTTATAATCGTCATGAGATTCATACTTAACAATCTAAGTTGTGAATCTAGTTTAACTCGAATGCTCGACCTTACCCCTCAAGGTATTGACTATTCCTCAAAGCGTCATTTTCTTACCCAATGTGGTATTCACCCCTAATGTGTGGTTCCCCTTGACTTTAATACAAGCCTCTTCCTGGACACCTAAGCACCAAATACTATTCCAAAAGGAAGCCTCGTCTTCTCAACCATTTCATGATGTTCACTTCTCTTTGACAATTATCAAACTTCATCTAGTCTCGTCCTGAAATCTACCAGGAAAACATCTAATACTTTTCTTAACAAAAGTCCTCCACTTAGATCTTTACTTGAAATCTATTATTAGTCTAATGTTAATCCATCCATACATATCATCTTCGAGTTAACACCAACACATAGCTTATGTGTCCTTTGAACCACTTCATAATTTTCATGTCGTCATGAATCGCTTCAACTCTGCCTGACAATCCGTCATCTCGAAGATCTTTTCCACTTCGTAAATCCACTGATCAGCGTTTTCTGAGTTCTCATCACCCTTGAACTTTGGAGGATGGTAACGACAAAAATCTTCTAATCCCCTTGACGCAGCAGCACATATCTCTACTTCCCTCTTCTCTAGATCTCGCAGAGTCTATGCAGTAGTTTGTGCAGCAATAGAAGCAACCATGTTATTCATAGCTTCGGCCATTTGATCATCCCATTGTCGTTGACTCTTCCTGCGTCATCCCTTCTTGGATACATTGTTTCCTCAAAACCAACATCAAGAAGAAATCTCAACACCCCTTAGAATAATTTCAAAAATAAATTTCGACTACATCAATACACAACAAATACACCAAACCTGACAACTCAGACAACTTATCCCGACGCATGATCAGATAACAACTCTCAACCTGCAAGTTGACCTACAATCTATAACCAAAACTCCACATTCTCAAACAAATCCAAACCATAGCTCTGATACCACAATGTAACACCCCGGTTTTTTACAGCACGAGTGTATTATTATTATTATTTTTAAAACAAAGAAAATACTTTTGGATGAAATATTTAAGTCCTAACATAACGACAAAAGCCAACAATATTTACAAGCAGTGGAAATAGTTTTGGAAATACAAACCCAAAGTATTTACACGACAGAATACACCGGGGCTATGAGACCTATCAGACATAGCTCATACCCCTGGAGTATTCTCGGCAGACACCTGTACAAAAACATTGCCCCAAGAATTTTAACTTCCCCACGTCGCATCAAAAAATTGGTACAAGGACCCATCAAAATAAGGTCAAGCTGACAATATGAGGTATAGGTACAGTCTTTCAAATTGAAATAAATACATCCACAAAAGAAAGACAACTAAACCCTATACAGCCCTCTAATCTTATCATGCTACAAAAAGCTATACAACCTGGGTGATCTCCACGCGCCCCGCAAGATCCTTCTAACATAGCTTCGGTCAGGTATGACTAACTACTTTCCTGTCTCCAGGGTACTAACCGGTAGGATGATCCTGTTTCTCATCTGAGGGCAAAGCCCATATTTCCACAATAATTGTAAAGGTCACCAAC
>NC_021161.2:30032668-30040526 GCF_000331145.2 Cicer arietinum
GATTTACTAGCGTGCAGTCTCTCACAGACCAGCACGACATACAAGAGTGCAGCCGCTCACAGATTAGCACAATTTACTACCGTGCAGTCTCTCACAGACCAGCACGATTTTCTAGAGTGCAATCGCTCACAGATCAGCATATTCTACAGTGCAATCTCTTACAGATCAGCACGACGCGACAATCCCCGCAAGGATAAGATGAACCAACAATTCACATGGCATCATCCTATGGCCCATCATGGTCACCACTATCACCATGACCCCATCGCGGTCACCATGTAATATGAAATGCATGAGCATACTCTAACTGTTTTCACCATAATCATTAAGTAAATACAACTATTAAAAGATTCCCCATTTTTAATACTCATTTAACACTAATGATTTTTCAAACACAACATAGAGCATACTCAAACATATTTATTCACACCAATTAAAATTTCCACAACCACACATAAATCACAACTCCAAATTCCATTCACACCTAAATTGAATTAAATTCATTTTCCACCAAGTCACACATAAATTTCTTCTCAAAAATTCATAATATTAATTATGAACACATCAATTTCACCAAACATGAATCACCAAAATTTCCAAACATTAATCACCCATATTCAATCTCCAAAATTTTCAACCATAAATCACCACAACAACATTAATATATCAGAGTTCTCCCCACCGCTAACTCGGGGCCAACGGTCTCGATTCATTTTCGAGACTCAAGGAGCTAACTAAATAAACATAAATACTTATAACAATTTGTTCACAATAAAATTAATTTACACACAACAAAATTCTTAAAATTAAATTTGTCTCACACACCAAACTTTTAAAACCAAATAATCTATATTATTTACTTAAAACTAAATTAAACAAATATTATCCAAATTTCACATACACACACTCGACTATTAAAGCACCGAAATTTTTGAGTTAATAAAATACTCTAAACTTTTTTTTTTTTTAAACTCAATCAAAGAGTAATTAAAAGAGTAATATTTTAAACTCTAACCATTTTTAATTTCAATCTATCTTTTTACTCAAACTCTTTAACTTAGTTAAAATTTGAACTTTTTCACAACTTTAACACGCTAATTTTTTTGTAAAATTTCAATTTCAGATCAAACTCATTTATTTGAAAATAACTCATTACGTAACTCAAACTCATCAAATTTAATTAATTCAATATCCACAAAATCCACACCTAAATCACATCTCAAAGATTCATAATAATAATTATGAACATATAAATCAAACCAAATATGGATCACCACAAACCACACCTCAAAACACACAAAAAACAAATCCCACTAATTCCCACATAAACAAATTAAATTCTTTTTCAACAAATTCACACATCAAATACATCAAATTTCTTTTCCACAAAATCACAAATAATGTCCTAAATGCAAACTAAAAGTTTGGAAGGAGCCCTTACCTTAACGATAGCTCTAACACGCGATTACGGTACCGTAATTAATTCCAGTAAAATTTAAGTTCGTGATGTCGTTTCGAAAACTAGCTCACTAGCACCGCAGCGTGGCAATGAACAACTTTCTCTTATGTCACTTCTCGAAATGAAGCTTAGATCTAGGAAAAAAAGTGAAGGTTTTTGTGTTTGTGGGTTTTGAAAATAAATAAAATTTAGAATCAGAAAAGGAGGAAGAAGAAAGAAGTTCTCGCAGGTTTTCTCTTTTCCTTCTGTTTCCTTGCTTTCTTATATATATATATATATACATTACTTACTATATATATATATATATATTTTTTTTGAAAAAGGCAAAGCTTTGGTAACAGAGGAAGAAGATGAAGAGCGTGGAAAATAAGGAAAATGTTTCTCTCTGTTTCTCCTTTTGTTTCCTTGCTTTCTTATATATATATATATATCCATACTTTATTTAATATATATTATTAAAACCAAACTACAAATATCTAAAAATATCTAGATATTTCATAAAATTACTATTTCACTCATCACTTTCCAAACCACTTTTTGTTAAAAATATCAACTCTCGCCGCAACTCAGTTGACAGATACGATTTTCAGCAACCCGAGGTATTTTAACAAAATTATCCGGTATTAAATTTTTCGTAACCTAATTAAATTATTCTCTAACAAATAATTTAAATCGGGTCTCAAAATATATATATAAATATTAAACATATTATCAACTCTAATAAAATATGATTTCGATATTTAATTCCCAAAATTAAAATTCAATTGTGCCAAATGCCTAAGCAATTTAACACCAAATACCCTAAAATCGCATAAATTAGAATTTAGAAAATTAAGGGTCTTACACATGTGGTATTTTCAATTGATGTTGAACTATGATTACTTTTAGAGTTAGATTTTACAGCCTTAAGTTTAACAATATCAGTTTTTAGAGTTGCATTTTATATTTTAACTTCAGCACTTTGATTCTTTAAAACATTAATTTCTTCAATTAGGTTTTCATTTTCATTCCTAAGTGTTTTCAGTTTTAAGGACAATTTGTGATTCTTGTTCAAAAAGTCATTTATAATAGTAATTAAATCATATCAAGTTAAGTCAGAAAAGACCTCAAATTCTTCAATTATTGATACACTTACAGAGTCAAAATATGTGTTGGATTCAGAGGTAGAGTTGGTATAAGCCAATCAGAGCCAAATATGCTTGCTCTTCATCGTTAGATGATTGATCGTAATCATTCCACGTAGCCATCAAATTCTTCTTCTTATATCTGGAATATTTCCTCTATTGTGTCCCTTTCTCCAAATTTTGACATTCTAAATTGATATATCCAGATTCATTGCATCCATAATAGATGATACTTTTCTTATCATATTTATCCTCATTTCCCTTATTGGATTTCTTGGAATATCTTTGGGGAAATTTCTTCTTTCTATTGTACATCATCTTCTGAATTTTTCTAGATATGAAAGTCGGTTCTTTTTCCTTTGAGTCTCCATTTTGATCTTCTAAATCACCATCATATGATTTTGTTGTTGCCTTCAGGACATTATGTTTCTTGGATTTCATAGCCAAGATTGGTTTCTTCTTCTTGGGCTCATCTCTGCAAGTTCAATTTCATGTTATTTGAGAGAGTTGATTAATTCTTCCAACTTAAGAGTAATTATATCATTTGCTTCTTGAATGGCAGTGATCTTTGATCTCCACTTGCTTGGAAGATTTCTTAGTATATTTTTCTCATGATCAGCAGTAGTATAACTCTTCTCAAGTATCTTTAATCCCGAGACCAAAGTTTGGAATATGGAAAACATTGTCTCAATGTCTTCATCTTCTTCCATCTTGAACAGCCAATACTTTTTGACTAGGTGGTTGTCCTTTGCATCTTGAACTTGCTTGCTTCTTTCACAGGTCAGAATCATACTATCATAAATACTCTTTGTTGTCTCCTTGTTGGTGCACTAGTCAAACTCCTTGAAAGTGATTGCATTTATCATGAATGTTCTTGACTTATGATGCATCTTGTACATTTTCTTCTAATCAACATCCATCTATTTCCTTGAAATCTCAATACCATTAATATTCTTTGGAGCAATATAACCATCTTCCACAAAGTTCCAAAATTTAGGATCTGGTGAAGTAAAGAAACTTCTCAGCATTTCCTTCCAATACTTGAAATGTTCTCCATCAAACAGAGGTGGTTTGTTGATGTTTCCTCCAGCAGCTTCTTCACTGAATCTAGACATGTTGAACCCTTGGATCTTTCATTAAACATTGTAAAGTGATCAGCCTTGAGACCGAAACATAATGCCAATTGAAGGTGCAAACACGAGAAAGGATGTAGAATTGTGTTTGACTAAGTTGATAACTTTTTCATTAGTTGATTAAACTGGTTCAAACATGATGATTTACTTGGTAGAAACAGTAACAAAACTACGGAGTGCATGAACAAAGTGACACAAGTAATTTATCATAGTTCACCACTAGCTTGGCTAATCTAGTCCCTTCACTTAGAAGGAATTAATCCACAAATTCAAAAACTTAAATTACAAAGCACCTGACCCTCCAAGTCGGTCTTCTCAAACAAGTGTTTCTCTCTTTTAACTCTAAGATGAATTTGAAATTTTGAGCTTGAGTTCTTCTACTATTTTCTGATTTTTTGATGATCTTCTTCTTCTTCTTCAGTCTTGAGTATCTATTTATAGATAAAAGTAGGCCTCAATTTAGTACTTGTTTATTATGTTCATACTTTTTTAGATTGAGTTTGTAAATTTTTAATATTGATACTGTTCAGATTGAGTTTATAAATCCATCAGATTGATATTGTGCGTACTTTGTTAAGATTGTTTTCAAAAATTCTTCAAGTGAAACTTTCTTCCTATTACTTGTTTTGATATGGGCTAGAACATAGTGTTGGACCAATTCTTGAACTTTCACATGTAGGAATATGACTAACTCCAATTTAGTATTTTGTCCTTTGTTAAATCTGAATCATGTATTTGTAAATAATAAATGTATCTTCTTGTAAACAATGCATATCTTCTTGTAGATAAATGTTGATCAAATCTTCTAGTAAATAGTTCATATCTTCTTGTGATAAATCTTGATAAAATGTTCTTGTAAATAATTCATATCTTTTTGTAATAAATATTGATCAAATCTTATTGATGATCAGATGTTAACCACGTCTTCTTCAAATCTTATCTTCTTTTAACTTAATCAAAAAATTTCTTCAATTATAAATCTAAATCAAATCTTATTTTAGATTGTCTTCAAAAACATGAATTTTTTTTTATACTCTATGAAGTCAAATATATAGTTTTCATAAAATACTTTTGTTAAAACTAACTTGGTTCTAACATACTCAGTACACTTTATCTACCTCCATTTAATTTGTTTCTATCAAGAGATGTGAATCCATCCTTCCTTTCTATTCTATCTTCCGATAGTTTTTTCATTTGTTAAGAAACATGGGAAACATACATCTTTTTCCTTTCATTTTTTTTTTTTTTTTTGCAAGCTTTTCTTCTTAAATACTATTTCCTCCTGTTATGTCTTCTACATAATTCTCTTTCTTTGTATGTTTTCAATTTTTTAGAGGATCATCAATCATCAAGGGTCAATTTTTATTTTTAGTTTCCTTTTTTCTTTAAGCTTCTACATTTGTTTATTTTTTGTGTTTTCAAAATTTCCTTTTTTAGTGGTTGTTGGAGTTGGAGGAAGATGAAAGGTGGCTCCGGGCAGGTTCCATTGCGGATTTTCAAAAAGTAGAGGAGATAAGAGACGAATATGTCATATTTCCTCGAAACAGTTACATGCAGGTGGTTTGTATTGATTGTGTGATCATGTTCATATATTTAGATATATTTTTATTCAAATTTGGATTTTAAAATTAAATCCATCCTATAAGGTATTTTTAATATCAGAAAATAAAAAGAATAAAAGAAAGTAATGATTTCGATTGATCTGTTGAGTTTGATTATTGAGTTATTTTGTAAATAATTACTGCAAGAGATTTGAGGCCCTAACAAATTGTGTCATAAATTCTTTATCTATTAAAGGCTTTCAAATGACCCTAAAAGTATGTTTAATGTATTTTAAATTCTATACTAATAGAATCTGATATAAAACATGTTTTTACTCCCCTTAGAAATTTGTTGGTAGTCATATATATAAAGTATTGATGCAAATTGATACTGTTGTAAATGAAGATCCTCGTTTATGGGGCAGGTGATCCAAAATTATTTTGTAGACTCATTTGTGACATTCTTCAACTGTGTTTTTTCTTTTCAAGCCTTCAATTGTGTATGTGGTTCTTTATTTTTTTTATGGATAACCGTGTATTTGATTTTAATGCAAAAGAGTCAATGTTAAACTCCTTTCATGTCATGCGTAAATAGTAATGTAGGAAGCAGGGATTATAAGTGTATATTTTCCAATATGCATATTGTATAGTCATTTGTTTATATATCTAGCATGGGTTTTTGTGTTGTAAAATTTGATTATTTAAATTCAAATTATTATTTTTCTAATTTTTAATATACTATAAATTTTATTATTAAAAACACTTAGTAGTAAATAGATTAAATATTTAAGATAATATTTTTTTACAAGTTATATAACCCAATATTTCATTTGAAGCATTAATTTAATATTTTATAGAGAAAAAAAGATTATAACAAAAAAATAGTACTATATTATAAAAATTATTTTTATAAAATGATATTATAAAAATTACTTTAATGAATTGAAAAAAACATTAAATTTAAATTTTACATATAATATATGTCATTAAAATGCACTAATTAAAAAAAAACGAGAAGAACCAATACAGACACAATTTGAAACTTTTGAAAACACAAAAAAAAAAAAGAAAAATCCAATGCAAAACATTTCATAATTTTATTACAATGAATACTCTGTTAACCCGTAAAACTGGAGTCCACGTGGTATTTACGAAAATAATAAATATTGGTGTGTGATCCAATCATATCATATAGTTACTATACTGTATACCTACACTTGCTAAATCCGGTAGCAAGTCATTAGATATAAAACACTCCGGGTAAGATCATGACGGTTGATGTGTCAATTCAAGAAGAAAACCAAATCAGTTGATAGTTTTTCTTGAATCGAACCAATACAAAGGCTTAGTGCGCCGATTTGTTATTTCAAGACCAAATAAAAATTACTTTTAAGTTTAATTGCAATTTTGATCTCCTATTTTAACTGAATCGCAAAAATAATCTCACATTTTATTTATCTCCAGTTTTAGTCCCTCAAACAGAATCTTGTTTCAAAATTTGATAAAATATCATTTTTTTACGTTTATTTAAATCACACTATAACTCAAGATTTCGTGGTGCAACAATTGTACCTGAAATCTATTATCATAAATGATGTAGTGCGGCTTTAAAAAATAACACTTCAACAAATTTTAAACCAAAATTCTATTTGAGGAATCGAAACTAGGGAGAAATAAAAAATGGATTGACTATTTTCGTAATTCAGCTAAAATAAAAGGACCAAAACTGCAATTAAACTTTACTTTTACAATAAAATTAAACTGTATATTTTCAAACCATATTAATTTTGACACCGGTACTGTACTGATTTGCCATTGTTTATTGATATTAATTGTTAAAAAAAATAAAATAAACGAACTAAACTAAATATTGAGACTGTTTAAAAAACCAAAACACCACACCAAACTATTAAACCAACTCTAATTGCATTGAAAAGAAGATAATGACAGATAATTCCGAAACCGAACTGATTCAGTTCAGTTTGGTTCATAAAATATCCACCACAGCTTGATTTTTTAGTGCAGTGTTGCTTGATTTAGATGTTTGTTTCGTTTTTGGTAGCCCTTTAACTGGAGCTAGACCATGAAACGCTGAAGCTATAGATGCAATCCGTTATTTATGAGATTTAGCTACATATATAAATAAAAATTAAAAATAAATAAATAAATAATCCTTTTCTATCAATATGTACATATTCACAATTCTAATAGTCCATAATCTACAATATACAGCCATGGAATCGGGGAGAAGGAACTAAAATGGTCCAAGAAACGGTTTACCTACATAGCCTCCAGAATCTTATGTAAGCTTTCCCTCCCTTCAACCTGACAGAAAAGAAGAAGAAAAGGCAAGACAAACAGATTCAGCAAAAAGCTTCCTAGTCAGTCAAAAAAAGTAAAATAGAAGAGTATATGTAAGCTTCTATTGTGAGCCTAAAGAGAGAATGAACTACTCAAATCACGATGCCTGATTATTGAATGTTCAAAACTTCCGAAGTATATTAGATTTCAGAAACATGAATTAAGAGAAACTATAGATATCATAGGTTTCACAAAATGTACGGTATACTCTCTCCATTCTTAATTACAAGCATTCTTTCC
>NC_021161.2:30040691-30049387 GCF_000331145.2 Cicer arietinum
TTCTCTAAATATAAGTCTTATTTCAAGTTATTATATGCATTTATTTTATTTTTTCCAAACATATTCCTTATTAATACTAATAAATTATCTTGGATAATAAAAAATCAAAGTTGAACACATTTATATACAAAAGGTATTTTAGGAATACACATAAAATAGACACATTAAATTTACTATATTCTTTATTTTTCTTAATATATATGAAAAGGACAAGAGTACTTATGAAAAACAGACGGAGGGAGTTCTTCCCTAAACTACCTTTTACTCTCGTATTAATTCTAGTAATTGAAAGTGAGACATTAATAATGATTAAAAGTATAACAAGAAAAATAAAATTAATATTTCATTGATATTGTGATACAAATATAAAGTGAGACAATTTAATTTTTGTAAAACTAAAATGACTTATTATATGGGACTGATGGTGTACATACTTGTAAAACACTAATAATCTAGCAGCTTTCTTGGGTTCAAAAGTTTAAATTAATGGTCAGGTGCATGCACAGCTAAAACTCAAGGGTGACCTTGAAGCTCTTCAATGGTGGAAAAGCAGTAAAGAAAAAGATAAACTAGAGTTCAAGAACTCCTGATCGAGAGCTAGGGCTCCTAACCAGAGAGAAAAGTCTCCTAACCAACTCTAACAGCTTTTCTGAATGATTTTCTAACTATCATTCTCTCTCTTTTATAACAGAAATCTGTAATAGAATCCCATAAAATCAGGGAATATACTATTTCTTATTCTCTAATTAACCTATCTATTGGGCTAAGGCCCAATATTTAGTGTCCTATCACAAGCCAAGAACAATCTTCTTTAATTTGAATCCACCAGTCTTGAACCTTTCAAAGATAAACCTATATGAGCTCAATTGTATCCTTAAAATATATCAACTCTATTAAGTGAATTAATTAGGATAAAATAGCCCCAAGAAAGAAAAGTAGGTTCAAGTAAAGAAAAGTAGGTTCAAGTAAACGAAGAGCTTGAAGCTATGAAGCACTAACACGGACATTGACACTGGTAATAATTTGAGAAAATTGAAGTAATTGAATGTACCCATCTATGTCGATATCATGTCAGGGCTGGACACCAACTCGAGTCACACACCGGACACACCTTTAATTTGAAGTGTCAGTACATAGCCTTGAAGCAATAGACAGTTAGGTCCATAACCATACTCAAACCACTTACCACTTGGAACCGAACTGTCCAACCTTCATTCAATGAGATAGTTTTTAACTAAATTAACTATTAGTGCTGCATGTATATAGTCTATATTGGTGGACACGAATCCCATAAGCATGAGTGAATTCTTATAATCAAACTCCGACAAAAAATAGCATAATTGAAAGGGGGCATACAGAAAGCAGAAGTCTGTTGCAGATGAAGATCATTTCCTTTTAGCATCTATGAACATGGCTCGAGTCCAGTGCTCAACATCCTCACTTTGTGATGGTGGCGGAGGAAGAGTGGGATGCTCGACAATATCCCACCCTTCAATTAAGCACTCACTTTTTCCATCAGATGAATCAGTAGGATAAAGAAAACTAGCAGCAGAACTTGGCATATAATTTTCAATTCTCTGCAAAAGAAGAGAAAAGCATAAAATACATTTGTGAGGAACATGTATCTAAACTTAATCCATTGTTGTAGCTCAAGAATCATAATACAAATGAAAACACCAATTCTTAGACATTGATAGCTTGATCAACCCAGAAACACTGATCATCAGTATACAAGCAGATACTATTAATTTTGCTAACAAGGGCCTATCTTAGGGACAGTGATTTTGACTATTGTATATAAAGTTCTGCTATGCATAAACCAAATTAAAACAATTTGAGCAAGGTAGTCAGAGAATTCCTAAAACAGCACTCCTCCCCTTAGATGAATTGAAAACAAAGAAAGCTCGCAAAGGTTAGAACAAAGGTTGCTGCAAATGAAGGCGAGGGAAATAAAGGCATTGAGAGAGCAATTCAGATTTTGATAGGAGAGTTCAGGTTCTCTCAAACAACCTGACATGTACCGTTTACTCGATTGAATAGACAATTCTTTCTTTTCTTCTTCTAGACCAGATGGTTCCTATCTGGCAGAAAGCAAACACAGTCAATAGCAGATAGTGTAGCGTAGCGAACAACTCTCAAAATGCTATTGCGGTGTAGTGCATAACAGTATGGCCGCTACGCTAAAGTCTGGGGTGAAGAACAGGGGAGAAGAAGAGGTTTGGTGGCACAGAGAACAGGGAAGTGAAGGGCGCAGAGAAGTTGTCCATAGTTGTGCTGGAGTCTCACAGCAGCAAAAATTGCAGAGAAGAGATGAGAGGAAGCTTGCAGTAAAGCAGAGGAGATGGGAGGTTGCGATTGAGAAGAGAGAAGACTATGCAGAAGAAAAAACACTAATTGGTTCAAAAAGAATAAATCACAAGGGGACTTTTGTATTTTCGCGAAATAAATGAGGTTACTTTTGTCTTTTTGCAAAATAACCGAGAGCCTTTTCTGTCTTTCCGCGAAATAAGCGAAGGCCTTTTTGTCTTTCCATGATAAAAACGAGGGCCCATATGTCTTTTTCTCCTTTCTTCACTGTTGCGGTCATCTTCTCCTTGCTTTCACCGCCATTCTTCCGTGATTTCGCCGCCACAAGCAGCACTATAACCGCTACACTGATCCACACTGCCATGACGTTTCGTGTAGCGCCGAACCGCTGCAACGCCACACGCCACCGCGATTGTGGCTGCTACTGACTACAAAGGTTCCACTTTATGTAAGCATTTATGTTTTAAAGCCATATACATATGATAGTTGTTTTCTAGTTTTAATTGGCAATTGATGAATCAAAAACACTAAAGGATAAAATATGAACCGATACTACCAGTGTTTTCTTTCAAATTGAGAGTGATGAGAAAACATATACCGTTGTGGGCACAGAATGTGCACTTTCCAGTAGTGTAGTTGACGAAATAGCAGAATTCATATTCCATACAGATTTGTTCAATTGTTGAACTTGTTTGCATGTCCTGAATCAAATTAAAAATAAAAAATAAAAAATCAGGCGCATCTGCATTATATATAAGGGGGAGGGAGGTTTACACCAAACTTCGTTAGAAAAAAAAATTGAAATTGTTAGTAAACAGAAAGTTTACAAAAAATTCAAACATCCCGTTGTTTTAGCTTTTGAGAGTTATCCAATGGAGTTAAAGTTGAAGCACGAAAAACTTCCTTTAGTAAAATAAAATCAGCATTGAGAAATGTTTTTCCCTTTTCCTTGTACTGGAAGCAAAAGCACACCCTCCCCAACAAAATAACAGTTCTTTAGAAATTTCAAAGAAATGAACTCATGGCTGTAGTAACTAAGTATCAGTAGTAAAAGAATATATATAATAAAGAGGTAAGACAAATAAATTAGCTGTTGGGTATCCTCAAAAGAAAAATATAACATAACTAAAGGAAACAACTGGAACATTAGATACACAACCGTCCTTCATGAATATCAAAGAGCACAATAAAAATGATAATACCTAGAGCGAGCCATTTTCAAGGAGAAAACAGATCGAACTTCCTTGGATGATGAGAGAGTAGCCAATAATTTTGCAAATGCTTCAAATGTAGATGCCTCAATAGGGACATCCAAACATAGCGAGTTGTAACAGTATGCAGTGATGCAAGCTACACTTTTCTTTAAAAGTGAAATTCCTTTTTGCAGATCTTTGTGTGTTTGAACAGAATGGGAAGAACCTAAAGAATAGTTAAAGCTACTACTCCCAGATGAATCTAGACGAGGCCTCCTGTCAGATTCCATTGAGGCAACACCGAAATTGCTTGAACTTTTATCAGACCACGAGTTTTCCCCACTTGTCGAGCAATAATTTTGGCGAGGTATAAAAAGAGGATATTCGTTGCTGAAAAAGAGGGAGCATTTTTTGTTAAAGAAATATTTGCTTACAAATAAACCACGCCAAATGCAATTTTAGCCAAAATACCTCCTCGAAGAAGGACGTGCATCCCAATAAGAATCTCTTTGCCATATACGAGAGCATGAACCCTGAGGTAAAGTTAAAAAATTCATTATAAATTTACAACATTAAGTTCCTTCTAGCAGAAAATGACTAAAATGTGTTTTTATTTAAGGCCATATTAGTAGTTCGGCAATCATCAATAAATACCAAACTGTAAAATGAGAATACCAATTGTAATTTGTAGTTCGAAAAAAAAAAAGGAAAGGAACATTAATCGCATTTTGCATACATCAAAACTCAGTGACATTAAATAAACCTAATTATGTTCATTCTCTGAAAATATTACTATTTGAATCCCATTCATTTTTAATCCTGACAATTAACATAAATAGTATGTTTCTAATCAATAAAAGCATGTGTTTTTAGTCTAAACTGAGAACTAAAAAAAGCAATTTTGTTGTATATAGGCAAATAAAATTCAAATAGGGACTAACTTGTTAAGAAAACATATTTTCACAAACCAAAAACCTATATAAGCCTATTATATATTAGAGAAAATGTCAAACCTATAATAATATACTATAACAGAAGATACGGCAACATGCTAAAATTATCTACAAATATGTTTAACAACTGCAATTTTTCTATCCTATCAACATTCAGGAAGGTGAAATCTTTAAAAACCAATAATCATCAAAATCAGCAAAAAAATAAGCACAAAATAGACACATGTTTGGAACATGCTCTATAATTTATTTTGAAAAAAGAAAGGAATACTTTTATGTGGAATAGTACCCTATGCATCATTCACTGATGTTTTAATGCTACAATGACACTCCAAGGCAATCAATAATGGCCGACATAACCATCCTTGACCAGAATATTTCGAAAGTGGTAATTTTAAAGAAAACATTAACCCATTGATTAGACACCAATACAATTCTTACCGCAAAACCTGAGTTATGAAGTGCCGGGGCAGCCAGGTTGTGAACAACAAGATTTAGAAGTTGCACCATGTATCTGCTTTGCAAATTACAAACATGATAATAACTGGTTACTATGTAACAAAAAATCAAGAATATTCAAGCGAAGTTTAATTTGTGTAAAGATGTCAACAAGGAATCCGGTCTGTTGGAGGAAATAACTGAAACAAGACAAGGTATTTAACAACATATAAAATTAAAATTTTAAGCGTTAAACATAATGTTTCCAGATACCACAACGGAGATTCATTTGTAAAAATGAATTATGCATGACTATAAAATCTTGAGGGAGAAAAACTTACCCTAAAGATGTAGAAAGCTCTTCCTGTTTCCAGATACCACAACGGAGATTCATTTGTAAAAATGAATTATGCATGACTATAAAATCTTGAGGGAGAAAAACTTACCCTAAAGATGTAGAAAGCGCTTCCGATGGAACAGAATGGGGATCAAGTGCTCTTGGTAAGCGTGCATTGCAAATTTGATCATATTGACCACTACAATCATCCCTTCTCTCTCCCTCTATCACTACCTGATCCCAGAAAGACAATAGCATTTAAGCATGCTTGAACTGACTAACAGATGCAATATAATAACAGTATAACATTATATTTGACAGTATTGTAGTCTGAGAAATTAATGTCAAACAACACATTAACTCTAACCTAAATTTTACGAATGAAGGAAAACAGTTGCTCTTCTCTCATGTTTCTCCTATAGAGAACCATATGGGGACGTTTACTTTATGAAAATATTTCCTGATTTCGTTTCCTAAAATGTGTGTTAATTTTATCTTGACGAAAGACTTTTGAAGTAAATATTACCATGGAGATAAAATGAAATGATACTTAATGAAGATGCATTTCCTAAAATAATGAAAACAGTTTTATGCCATTTTCATTGGTTCTAGAAATGTAGACAATTGTTCACTTCAAAAGTCTGTTACCTCTTAATTAATGAGTAAAATTTTATACAAATTTTAGAAAATAAAAATAGGAAATGTTTAGACAAATTAAATGGCCCCTTTTACTTAAATTGTGAGTACAGAAAACAAATTTTTCATATCTTTCTTTTCAACAGTCAAAACACAAATCTCAACAACCCTTAGCATGTTTGTATGACTACTATCATTTCCTTTAGCAAATACATCTAAAAAAACTCAAACAAACAACTTGTAATGCATGTCATCCCTTGAAATACAGCCTTCTTAAGGAGGTGTTCTGAAACCCTTGACCTACGAACAACACTTAAACAAGAATGTAAAATCCAAATAAGGCCCAAGATAACCTTTGGGGGACCAAAATAAAGCAGCAGAAATTAAGTTTTTCGGGAGGGCTTCAGCCTCAACATAAGCCTTGGGGGACAAGACCATGGAGAATCCAACTCAGACCAGGAAGAAACAGAGGCAAAAAAAAATACATCAAAACCATAAACAAAACTATACACCCAGAACATAACAGAAAAAGGAGAGTTCGACAAGTCAAATGAGCCAGTGGCAAAGACAAAAGCCAACTAGTAGCTCTTATGCACCCAACAAACTCGCACTAAAATAGTGTATGCAGGCACGTGCCGAACTCTCCGGAGATGGCGCTCAAAAGAAAGGCCAATTAGTGGCTTCTAGGTCGAAAAAAGGTGTATCCTCAGAAACACAAGGACAAAACATGTTGGGTCAGCACTGACAGCAATTGAAACCCAAAAGAAAAAGGGATATAACTGGTGGGAATCATGGATCAAAGCTGAAGCTCAGGTGCCAACATCAATAATCTGAACCATTGTATAATGTTTCAAATGAATCTACACAATTATATATACAAGGGAGACATGATTGGAATACCATAAAATTAGCAGCAAAATTAGTAATATAAACCATCAACAGAAAATTTATCAAATAAGTAAAGAATAAATAAAACCTTTTACATACCATCAACTAGGACATTTAACTAACACTTATATTCATTGAAATGAACCAACAAAATATTGATCAGCACAAATTTACATTACCCGGCGTTGTGGAAACAACTTGCATATCTGTTTTATGACCACAGACTGTTTATGAAGACGCTCAGAGGTAATTGCCACCTGCAATATAAAAACATGAGCATAAATTTTGAAGTTCCTCAAAAACAAAATAATATTCCACATATTATTTAAAAATAGAGCATCAAAGGAACACAAATTTTAAACTGTTATATGTGATTGAACATCAGGAAATGCAGACAGGTCTTAAATACTCATTTGTATATTATACTTCTTTAGATGGAAAAGCCTGTATTACAGAATAATACACGGAAATGAACAACTGCTGGAAGTAAACTAAACAAATAGTACTCACATGTCCTAAGCTCTGGGTGCATATAAGATTAGGGTAGAACTTCTCCAGTTGTTCCACTCGATTCTTTTCCAACTGCAAAGAGTACAATAATAAATCATCTAACATCTTCATATACATTTCACACCCATTTTGATGAGTAATTAGCATGACCATATTAGCAATAGAAAATAAGGGTCAAAAGAAGTAACAAATACCATAGAAAGGGCAGATTCAAGCACTCCATATTTAAGTTTCAGATCAGCAGACAAAGCCTCTACCTTAGCTCTTCCTGTAAAGTTTCTGATTAAGATAGGTTCAAAGAGTGAAATTTACATCTCAAGAATTTCATTCTGGTACACGAAGGTTTCTAACCTTGACTAACTTGTTCTTTACTATGGCGGAGCTTTTCCCTCAGTCTTGCAAGCTTTTCATGTTGAACCACTCTCCAATTTGTTTGATCATCTCCTTTTCCCTTATTAAAGTTATACACAAATTTATTACTTGAACTGAATATCAATACTGCATGTGGTCTTATAAAAATATTAAGTTATTTCCCTTGCCATATAACAGGGGAAAATTCAAAAGTAGATTGAAGTCAACAATCTTTAATAAAAAAACTCAAATTATTGGCACTAGAATCACAAATAAAGAAAAATGTACTAATACAAACACACTCACTGAACAGAAGTTAACTGTAAATAAGTCTATAATATTAACCCGAATTCTTTACAGCCGGTCCACCCTAACTTAACCGTTGGATTAATTCAGCAGCTGAGAGCATTAATCACTTAGTTGTTAGAGTTGGATGGATTAATTCCAATGTCTGGTATTGAGTTGGACTGAGTTGCAGAGAATTCAAGTTGCCAGAACCCGCTGAGAAGACTAGGGAATGGGATGGGTATTAGTTTTGATCTAGGATGCGCGAGTACTCCTATATGATTGACGTCGTACAGGTACACCGTACACATTGAGTAAATATTGCATGATCAAATTCATTTTCAAATCTTGATTAACTTATGTATTATATTTATTTTTTAGTATTACAAGTAGATTTCAAACCTTACGGACAAGAACTTCGCTCAATGTTGAGTACAACGAATCTCGACGCTATTATATTCATTTAAAATATCAAGACAAAAAATAAAAAAATCATCAAAATAAAAAATCAAATCAAATCCGCGCAATTTTGAATAAACACTTATCTATATATAAACGACGCATAAGAAATTTAAAAGGAGTTCAAAAACCTAGAATAGAAATTGATGAATCATCAATAAATTAGTTAAAGCATATACCTGTAGTTGACACAAATAGAACATATAGAAGCTTGATTTGAATTCTCGCACATGGCGCAGTTGCTGGTTTTTCTCGCCATCTCCGGCTTCTCGCGAAAAAGGAAAAATATGTCGTGTCGATATATCTTTCAATCTCGCGAGTTACCAATGATATCGTGTA
>NC_021161.2:30049486-30083720 GCF_000331145.2 Cicer arietinum
GGGTCCACTTACCAAAAAAACAGTTAATGTGACGATGAAGAACGGTGGGAAGTGAGAAGAGAGAAAGGGAAAGTGAAACTCCGAAAAAACGACGGAGGAAGAATAAGACGATTGCGGAAGGAAACAACGGCCACGGTATCGCTCATGTATTGTTGTAGCTCCGGTTCTTGAATTTAAACGTATCGTTTGCACTACAAATGATGTAAATAATAAATAAATAAAGAGTTTAATTGAAACGCACGCTCATGTAAAAATTGTTTTCCACTTAATCATTACAATGACATTACGTATATAAATTATTTTAGATATAATTTTAACAAAAGTCAAATATTAAACCCGAAACATTAACACTTCATATAAGTTAAATTCTAAAAAAGATAGACAAAAATATAATGCGAGGCACAAGTTAGATTTAAAAATTTGTGGTAGTTTATCCAAAATTTGACCATATAAGTAATATGAGGCCTAATTTAAGTTATGTACCTGGATCACATGCAATAGAAGGAGAGCATGATCCTATTTAAGAAGGTCACATTCAGCATCGGGACAAGCAGCAACGGAATCTTGTGTTTGAGTAGTTTTTATTTCCTAGAGGATCCTTCGATCTTTTCCTTTCTTAAAAACTATGAGAATCACGTTGTAGTTAGGGTGTATGATGAATAGATTGATAAATAGTTTATTTTATTACATAATATAGTATAGTATAGGTATATAATTTAGTAAAGAATTTATTTAAATTAATATAATTTAGTATATAGTTTATTAAAATTATTGTATATAATTTATTTAAATTAATATTAGCATTTTAATTAGTAGTATAGTATAGTAATATGTTATATAATACTGAGGATGTTCTTATAATAGTTAATTCTTTACTATATATATGTTGACGCAAAATCTCAAATTAAGTGTTTTGAGAATAATCAAAAAGTTAATTAATCATTAATTATGATTCTGATCATATTGACATTTAAGTTGTGTTTTTTAATGAAATGGAGAATCATCATAAGAACATTCTAATGTTCCCTATTAAAGACAAAGTTAAGACAAGTCATTCTCTACACTCCAAACTACAAGTTAAGATTATCAAAACTGCTCAGATCATTGGCCAAACCGAGAAGTCGAGTTGAAGGCCCAAAGGAGGAAAACAACATCAAAATTTGTATTTAAATATTTATAAGATAATTTGACTAGGTATCCTATATTTTCTCCACTAAAACTTAGATTGTTACAAATAAAACAAGTATATATTGAATTCATTTAGGAGATTTTATTTGACTCCTTATACTAGACAATTAGATAATAAAAAGTTGTTATTGATAATAATTAGAGTAATAATAATAATAATAATATAATCATAATAATCTATAAATTAGAATATTTTAAATTTTGAAATTCTAGTTATTTTTAATCCTTTGATTTTAGGATGTTACATTTTCTCCCCTCCTTAAAGAAGTTTCGTCCCAGAAATTCATGTCAAATTGAATAAAACCAAAACGATTCAAGTGGTGCAAATATAAAGAAACTTACGTACTTGCACCAACAAGATTTGGATACTTCCATATGACTTCTTCCTCTGATTATAAAGTAGCTTTCTCTGGCTATATGTCTAGGCGTAAAAATTAAATTATCTTTCAATTCGACAGACTTAGGAGCTATCACGTATGAGTTATCTGACACATGCTCAGAGTTGATAAACAAGAAAGACATCATGAAGGTTATATAAATGTGGAGGAAAAACTAATTGATAAGCAACATACCCTACTTTTTTTAGAATTTGAAAATGACCCATAAAACCCGAGTTTAATTTTTTTTTTTTTGTTTACTTTCATTGACCTTCCCACCCCAGTCTTAAAAGTGATTCTCAAGAATACATGTGTCCCTTCTTGACATTCCAATGGCTTTATTCTCTTATCAGCATAACTTTTTTGCTTGCTTTGTGTTGTACGCATCTTTTCTTTAATCAGTTGAATTCTACTAGTGGTCTCTTGCACTAAATTAGGTTCTCACAAGGACTTCTCACCAACTTCACACCAACACAAAGGAGACCTACAATTCATTCCATAAAGAGGCTCATATGGTGTCATACATATGCTAGAGTGATAATTATTGTTGTAAGAAAATTTTACTAGAGATAAATACTTATCCCCAATTCACACCTTCATCTAGAACCCAAGCTCTAAGCATATCCTCAAGAGTTTGAATAGTCCTATTTGATTGACCATTTTTCTATGCATGGTAAGTTGTGCTAAAAATCAGTCTAGTACTAAAAGCTCCCTGAAAAGCTTTCCAAAATCTAGAGGTAAATCGTGGATCCCTATATGATACTTTAGAGGTGGGTATACCGTGTAACTTTACTATCTCCTTAATGTAAAGGATAGCTAGTCTATCTAAACTATAAGTTGCTTCAATTGGTAGGAAGTGAGTTGATTTAGCCAATCGGTCAACTATCACCCAAATGGCATCAAAACTCATACGCGTCTTTGGCAAACCCATCACAAAACCCATAGATATCCTCTCTCATTTCCACTCAGAAATTTCTAAAGGTTGCAACAATCATGAAGGCTTTTGGTGTTCAACCTTAACCTTCTGACACACTAGACACTTAGATACAAAGCTAGATATGTCGTTTTTCATTCTTAACCACCAATACTTTTTTCCCAAATCTTGATACATTTTAGTTATTCTTGGGTGTATCGTAAACATACTCTTATGAGCTTCCTCCAAAACCTTATCCCTAAGACTCCCTTCCTTAGAAACAATGATCTTATCCTTAAATTACACTAAACCATCAGTAGATAAGGTATAACTCTCCTTGTCCACAAGGGACTGCAATTCTTTATTTGAGAGTTGTTTTGTTTTTATTATCCTCTCAAGTTACTACTGATTTCTGATGTAGCTAAATATCACTAGAAGGGGGGTTGAATAGGGATTTTGCTGTTAAAAATAATTTTCAAGTGTTTTTAAAAACTATCCTCTTGCAGAGGATGGCAAACCCGAGGATGGGTTTTTCAAACCCTTCATATTTGAGTTGAGCTAAAGAGTGAAAGGGAAATATAAGATTGACACACACTGTTTTTATATTGGTTCACCCAAAGATGGCTACGTCCAGTCCTCACACCCTTGTGAGTTTTCACTAATGTTCAAACAGATCAAACTCGGACAGAGGATGATTACAACTTGTGTATTCTTAAGCTTCACCAAGCTTACAATCAGATTTCAAATAATTCCAAGTGTACCTCACGTGGAAATTACAATGTGATATGAGAGTGATTGATTCTAAATATTTTCTCAAAAAATTAACAAAGATCTAATGTAGGATTGTTGAAAGTATGAAGAGATGATGGATGTTGTTTCTTAAAAGCTTTAAGATCTTTGATCTTTTTAATGCAATGTGTTGTGTATTTGATGAAGATAAGCTTGCTGCAATTTATAGAGGTCTTGTGATGTTCATTTCATATGCCAAGCTTTTTATGACCGTTGGAAAATCCGTTTTAGAAATGCCAAGGTTTTTCCTCATAATTACAAAAATGTCATTCAGCTCCTTTGATAGATGCATTCCATGTTCAAGTACAAGGTAGCAGATTGTCTGGGTACTTGGGGCACGTGTTGTCCTTTTCTCTTTCGTTTCTTTAATGTTTGTAAGATTATGTCAAGTCATTTTCTTTCTCCTTACTTCAATGCCTTGTTAAAGCTTCACATGTGAACTTTTTCTCTTTCCTTCATTTAATGCTTGTAAGAACATGTGATGTCTTTTTCATTCATTTCTTCAAGGCTTTGTAAAGGCTTCACGTGTGAAGTCCTTTTCTCTTTCCTTGCCTTAAGACATGTGAGCAATTTATTTTTGACTTGTTTGTTGTTGCCTTTTTGAAGATTGAATCACACAAGAGTGATCTTTTTGTCTACATGTAGCCTTTGCCTATGATATGATGAGTTGCTTTCAAAAAGTGTTTGGGATACTTTTCAAGATGTTGACTATAGGCACATGCTAGTGTAATCCTTCCTCGTACCTTTCTTTTGCGTCTTTACTCCTTTTCTTTACAAGCTTTTCTTTATTCATTCTTTAATAGTATTTTGCCTTTGTTGAATGAATCAAACAATTCATTCTTTAATACTATTATGCCTTTGTTGAATGATTTCAATGGATTATCGAAATTCTTCTTTTGGAGACCTATCTTCAAGCTTTTGAACATAAGAATCAACAAAGTTAGGCAAATAGTTAGACTCAATTTCTTGCTCTTTGTCTCTCAAATTTTGTTCCACTTCATCTTTCTTTTATTTAATTTCCACTTTCTCTCTCAAGGCTCACTTATTTTTTTCCTCTTCTTTTTTCTTTTCTTTGATTTCTCTTTCTCTATCAAGGCTAGTTTATCTACCTTTCTTATCTCTTTTGCATATCCATTTTCATAAAGATATTTCACATACTCTGGATCCAATACAAAATCTCTAATATATCTTTCATATAATATATTTTCCTTTTTTTTTCTTTCTGATCTTCCTTTTTATATATTTTTTTGTCTTTTCTCTTTTGCATACCTATATCATTCCTCTCAAAAATTTTAAGCCTCCTTACTTTTTCTCTATTTCTCCTTTCAAACATCATTTCCTCCACACCATAATCTATATATCTTCTTTTGTTTTCTCTATTTCTCTTTTCATACATCTTTTCTTCCTCATCATAATCTTCACATCATCTTTCTTTTTCTCTAAATCTCTTGTCACACCTCCTTTCTCTCTCATCATAACTTATATATCTTTTTTCTTTCTCAATTTTAAACCTATCTTTATTTTGAGAATATCTTACATGATGAGATCTCCTATCTCTTTGATTCACAAACTCTTCTCTCAAGGCATGCATTTGAGTATTCGATATTTTTGTAAAGTGACTCATAAGATAAGTGATTTTAGGAGAAATGGTGTTTGGTCCACTTCCACTAAAGATCTCAAAAATAACAAACCAACGAGTACCACAATAATCAAGGAAATAACAAGAACAAGTTAAAAAAGATAAAAATAAGGCTCTCACCACTTGTGACACCCTAAACTCTAAAATAATGTATATAAATTTATACAAGAATTTTAATTTAATTCGCATCGGATAAAGAAAATATGTTTTCAAGGAAATAAAACTTTTATAACAAATTTAGGAAATCAAAATTCTCAAAATTCAAAGGAAATACTTTAAAAATTTTCCTCTTATAAAACAATAAGGTCTTCATACAAAAAGTTGTTTCTAATTAAATAAATGAAATACGACTTATGACTCTCATTCCTAGTATCACCTATCAGAGCGGGGTTTCTCCCAAACTTGAACTTCAAGACTCATTAACCTGTAACAACTGCGATTTCACAAACGCAGGACCAAGTCAGTCAAACACAAACAACGAAGGAGGTGAGTTTCGAAATCGTGTTGATAGTATAATATAAGTATGAAGAACATACAAACAATCACAATATACCTATCATAATCACATTGCAATGAATCAAAATATTTAAGTAAATAGTACCATATTATAACATCAAAGTCACTCAAGTAAAATAATAATCTCTTTATAATATGCATCAAATCATCTAAGAGTAATTATTATTACTTTTGAAACACATGAATCACAACAAGGAAATGCAATGATATGCATGAACTTAGACTCTACTTCACAATGTGGTACCATTCTAACTCTAAAGTACATGGTTAGGAGGCTTGATACTATGCCACCATCTCGGTGGACGGACAATTCAAATTGACTTTGTTCTCATAGATCCCCTCAATTCAACCCGAGACACATAGACGCGACAGTCGAGGTAAACGTGTGTTGCATGGTAGCTCCCGGCATTTGGAGTGCGACCTCCAAGTCACCTAAGAATTTCCCACCCGAATACCTCCAAGGTCTAACAATCTTGCCTTAAGGCTCGACAGCAGACCGCCACGATCAGACTCATTCAGTTGTACTTCCCCGAAATCACTAGGCTTGTCAGGCCCTACCTATATGAGGGCAAAATAATCTTCACTTCACAAATTCTCAATATTTATTTTCTCTCCTCGTTGGCCTATGGTACTCCATTAAGACCTTCATCTCAAACACAAATTGGAATCACACTATCCTCATCACAATTTATAATATCACTATCATTAATCAGACGTCATCACATATACTCCTCACAATCTTATAACATCAATTTCATCAATCGTACATCATCACATAGACTTATCACAAATTTGTAACATCATTATTATTAATTATACATCATCATAATCACATAAAACTTATCAAAATACATCCGCCTTTTATTATCACATCACCTAAACATGTCTAATCAAACATATAGATAAAATTCATTCGACATCCAATATGACAATAATATCAAATATCACACATTTAACGATAATAAATCAAATATCACAACAATATCAAATGTCACACGTTTAACGAAATTAAATCAAATATCACAATAATATCAAATGCCCAATACTTAACGATATGAAATTAAATATCACAATAATATTAAATACCACACATTTAACGAACCAATCAACACCTTATAAATATTTCTATTCCATATTTTAATCTCACAATTTTCATTTTGCATATTAATTAATTTATCACTCAAAAGACTAGTGCCGCACGTAGCGAGCCCGGATGAATCGTTGGGAAATATGGTTTTCCCGTTCATCTCACAATATATTATACTCATGAATTCAAACGCTCTCTCACCCCTTACCTTATTTTGACGCTTTCACCTATGAACACGATTCCATGATCAAACAGTCTTTGTTATTTGACTCTTTGTCCTTCAATCGATCTAACTCAACAATTTATGGTTAAACGTAAAAAATAAATTATGAGAAGATATTCTAAAAAACTAAATTTGAAAATCGGTCAAGCAAAATTACCATAAATCGGAAACCCAATTGGTGGATTTTATAGCCATTTTTCACATGGTCATTTTGGCGTTGGTTTCACTCAAATCAGACTTACGGTGAAGAAAAACGGTGCAAAATAACGAATTCTACAACACAGAGAAGTCGAGTATTTTAGAGAGAAATTGGGGTTGTTAAAAATCTGAAAATTTGTGTTTAATTGACTAAATAAATATAAGAAACAACATACTCAAATTTGGAAGAAAATGGAGAAAGTTTTCTGGGACAGTTATCGATCACCGATATCAAACGATATGCTTGTTGTTGATTTATCTTGGTTTTACTTGTGTGATCGTAAACTTCCTTCCTTATTATTTTATTTTATTTTATTAAAAATTTAAATCATTTACACACATGGGTCAAGCCCATTAGGCTCCTTTTAGGTTTTACTATTACTATTTTATTTTTATTTTTTTAAAACACAATTTCATTAGTAAAACATTATTAATATTTCAAAACTAATAATTTATAAAATAAAATAATTAATCTTTTAAAATACATTAATAACCAAATCTCTCATATTCAAATTAATCACTATAATTATACTTATGTTTCCGAATACTTACATTAAATTATTACGTTAGAAAATATTTGAAATTATAAAATAAATAAATATAACATCAACACTTTATATTAATTACTAATTCAAAATAAATAAATATAAAATCCCGCCATAACAAGTATATAAAAATCAAGATTAAATACAATATTACTACTATCTCAAGATAATTATTTATAAAATAAATAACTAAAAATAGAAAATAGTTATAAATAATTAAAATATAACTACATGCATACTTAACATCAGCAAAGCATACAGAAAAATATTACATTAATTGGGTGCGCGTATATACACGTAAAATCGCATAAAATCTTTTTCTTTAAAATATTACACTAAAATACTATTATTTTTTTTAAAAAATAATATATCAAATAATAAAATATAATATTTATTATTTATATTGCTTATTCAATATAATATTTATAAAACTAGCACATCGTAGAAAGCACACATCAAACTAATTATTTCAAATCCTATTTAATTAATAAAATAGTTTTATTATAAAATTTGGGGTGTTACACCACTCATTAAGTGTTTACACTTAAGAAATGTATCACCCATCTATATCACTCAATGGTGACTTTAAAATTCAGATAAATAATTGTAACTAATGCCTTATTTTAAAGAACAAAAGTGTATTTTAAACTAATAACCAACCTATTTTCATGATTGTTGTATTAGAAAAATCATTTAAGAGAAGATATCTTTCATGATTTCAAAAGAACCAAAATCTATTTTCATGATTTGATTCTCTTGTCCAATCTTAGGAGTCAGATATCAAATCTATCTTTTGGTATATTATTTGATATCTAAGTATGAATATGATTCTTACTAAGATTGGATTAAAAGATCAATATCGATGACAAAAAGAAACAGAAATTGTTAGAGATCCAACATTGGAAATCCTACAATTCCAAGACAAGGAAGATCTATTCACATAAAATATAAAAACATTGGAAATATAAAATAACATAATAAAATAACAAGACAAAAATAGAAAATTGAATATTATTGAAACTAGAAAATTTCTAAGAGAAATCAAGAACAAAAGAAAGTGTAGTAAGATATTGTGAGTAGGAATGTCCCTAAAAATGAGTTTTTTGGTCTTTTTGATAGTCCTAGGTGCTTTCTTGAGCTTTAATTACAAGAAACCATCAGAATTTCATAGGAGGAAAACGGTGATATCTAAGTATGAATATGATTCTTACTAATATTTGATTAAAAGATCAACACCCATAACAAAAAGAAATAGAATTGTTAGAGATCCAATATTGGAAATCCTACAATCCCAAGACAAGGAAGATCTACTCACATATGATCATAGTAGAATCAAAGCTTAAATATAAAAACATTGGAAATATAAAATAACAGAATAAAATAACAAAAAAAAAAAAATAGAAAACTGAATATTATTGAAACTAGAAAATTTCTAAGAGAAATAAAAGAACAAAAGAAATAGTAGTAAGAGATTGTGAATAGGAATATATGTCCCTAAAACTGAGTATTTTGGTCCTTTTTATAGGAGGAAAACAGTTCAGCAGAAAATGAGCAGTTTATGGCCATAATAACCATTACTGCCAGACAGTAATAGGTGCAGCAGCAAAAGATGAACAAATTATGGCCATAATAGTCATTACTGTCAGACAATAATCCTTGTTGACTTGAAGTGGAAAATTCTTATTTTATTTATTTTTTTTCGTTCATCCATTACGTTTGTAATAACAATTATGGCCAGGGAGCCTTATTTTATTTCGTTCATCCATCCTGGTTGACTTGGAGTTTCTTTCATTTTCTTGATCATGATGCACCATGACTGCACCACTTGACTTCAAGGCTCTTTTACACCAAAAATCTTCACTTAGTCCTTCACTTCTCCTTGCAATCAAAATAAAACAAAAAGATAGTAAAATCGAATTAAAAACATCAAATCAGCCTATCAAATAAAGCTATAAAAATAGATAAATTCTAGCTTATCAAATTCCCCACTGCTTGAATCATTGCTTTTCCTCAAGCAATATTTTCTGGTAAAAGTTATGGACGAGCAAACACCATGAATAGGAACTCAACATTCTGTTTAAGTGTATCCAATAGGCAACTTCCAAAACCAATGGATAACCAACTTCGATTCCAAATTAGTGACCTAGGCTCCTCTTAAGACATAATTTTCATCAATATGACACTCAGCTCTCGAATTCTATCAGTGTTTCAGAGTAATGGACATTTACTCAAAATTTCACCAATGCAATGTTTTTGCCATAGGTTTGATTATTAATCAAATCTCCAATGCATCTCTCATGAGTGCATATGTGAATCAAAAATACTTTTCAAGGTTGGAACGGGGACAAGGGATAATAGGTGGGGAAAACCAATAAAGGGATGTTGAAAAGGCTATTTCAAATTAAGCATATGATCATAGATACCCTTTTTGAATAATTGGAGCTCAATGTATTCAAATAATCTTTCATCAGCCTAGACTTTAATCATCAGTCAAATGTGTTACTCCAAGTGGAGCACCTTATTGTGTCTTTTCAAACTAAGACTAAGAACATTTTTTTCTTCTTTTTTATTTCTTTTCTTTTTTTTATAATTATTTTTAATAGTTGCTCCATTTTATTCAAAAGGGCACCCACAAATGATTTTATCGATAAAGTAAGGGACCAAGAAAGATAATTCATGTTAGGCTCAAAGTGGGCAACTAGCGAAAAATATGAAACAAAACAAAACAACTCTCGAGACCTGAAAAAACTAACCTTAAAGTATTTTTTTTTCTTCAAACATGATCATAAGAGAATTTAGTCTTGAGTCGGTTGCAAGTCAAGTTCTAGAGAACACAGTCAATGGTGAATAACCACTCATAACAAAGAAAAAGGGAATAATATTTGATGATGTAACGCAAGCCCATATATAAGCCCAAAACTAACGTTTAGTAGCTAAATCAATGAGAACACGCTGTCAGAGAATAAGCTAATTGATCAAACTAATAGTGTGGTATCCGAAGGTAAGTTCATTGCCTATTTAACAACAACATGCACATAAATGATGGTTCTCTATCAAGGACATCAACATTTTTTCTTTCAAGCAAGGATAAATTATTTATTTATATATATTAACATGCTAAGCAAACAATCAAACAAGAAAACTTACCCCCTATGCATGGACCAGACATTGTCCTCAATGTAAAAAGTAAAATAGTGATGAAAGGGGTAAGGAATCTCACAAGATTATGGTGGTGGTGGAAAGTGGCCTTGTGCACATATTACAACCATAATAGCCATTACTGTCATAAAGTAATTATTGCTGCCTTATCTTGTTTTCTGCATTTTTCTAAGAAATTTTGAAAAATGAAAACCGTGGGTTGCCTCCCACACATCGCTTGTTTATGGTCCTTAGCTTGACCTTCATTTTGTAAATCTTAAGTTAGAGATCGAAGAATAATACTTATCCCTTTCTCTATTGAATTCCCGACTACATAATGCTGCAACCTTTGACCATAATGGTCATTACTACCATGCAGTAATCCTTACTGACATGAAGTGGCAAATTCTTATTTTTTATTTTTTTTTATTTTTTTTCATCCATTATGGATGTAATAACTATTATGGCCAGGCAATAATGCTTGTTGGAACTTGAGTTTCTTTCATTTTCTTGATCATAATGCACCATGACTGCACCATTTGACTTCAAAGCTCTTTTGCACCAAAAATCTTCACTTATTCCTTCACTTATCCTTGCAATCAAAACAAAACAAAAAGAAAGTAAAATGGAACTATAAAAATAAAGCTATAAAAATAGTAAAATTCTAGCTTATCAATGGGCAGAGGAACACAAATTTGAAGGGATGAGGGAGCAACATCAATGTATCTTCGTTTGGGAAAAAAATGGAGCAATAAAAGAAAGAAAGAAACATGAGTTAGATGGAGAAGATAAAAAAGGCATCACAATCAATGATGATTGAGAAACATGATGATTGATAAGCCAATGTGTAAACGCCATAATGGTAATGAAGTCATTGATAAGATTCAAGTAAGTTCAAATCCAAGAACTCAAAGTGGAAACACATTTCACTCACCATTCTCATGAGAAAATTTCTAATTCATTTGTTTTTTCGTCCTAATTAGCTCATTTTAGGTCTTAAGGTGCAAACTTGAGAAAATGGGTTGAATTGTGTTTGACTAAGTTGGATTCTTTTTGTTAATTTATTAAAAACTAGTTTGAATTTGGTGATTTACTTAGAATAAAAGTATTAGCAACTGCGTTAATTGATCAGAGGCATAAGTAAAACCAGAATTTCAGAATTAAAGTGATACAAGAATTTATCATGGTTCAACACCAAATGGGAAGCTACGTCCAGTCGCTTCACTCATAAGGATTTAATTCACAAATTCAAAACTTAAATTACACATCACCTGACCCTACAAGTCAATGTTCTCAAACCAACCTGACACCTACAGACTTTTTGAGAAACACAAACACCTTAACTCTACAAGCCAAATCTTCTCAACACAACCTGAAAATCTACAAATTTCTTGAGGAACACAGGAGCTACTATCGAGATGGGATACAAGAGTTTGGAACAAATTGATTTGCTTCTAACAAGCTGATTGTAATAATGACGATCACACTAGAAAAACATATAAATTATTTCTTTTGAGCAAGTGTTCTATAGACCTTAACCTTATGAACTCTAATGACTTAGGAAATTTTGTGTTTGTGAGTTCTTTTATTTTCTTCTTCAACCTTGAGTATTTATTTATAGAATAGGTTAGGGTTTCCCCTTTGTCCTTGCAAAATATGAGTCATATCTTTGCAAATAATAAATGTATCTACTTGTGAGTGTTTCTCCTTATAAACAATTCTTGATCATATCTTCTTGTAGATAAATCTAATCAAATCTTGTTGTAAATAGTTCATATCTTCTTGTAACAAATCTTGATCAAATCTTCTTGTAAATAATTCATCTCTTCTTGTGATAAATCTTATCCAAATCTTGTAAAAATTTCATATCTTATTGTAGATAAATCTTGATCAAATCTTCTTATAAATAATTCATATCTTCTTGTGATAAATCTTGATCAAATCTTCTTGTTGATAAGATCTTGATCATATCTTCTTCAAATCTTGATCATATCTTCTTTTCAACTTGGTCAAAGATTTTATTCAATTATATATATGAATCAAATCTTATTTTAGATTGTCTTCAAAAATATGAATCTTCTTTCAACTCTTGCTTGATTTGAGTTGGAATGGATGCAGGTTGTTCTTGGATCTTCACAAGTTTTTTATTTCGCTAAGTCTTCTTTTCATACTTAATTCTTTCAATTTCAGTCATTGACTTTCCATTAGAGGCATTGACTTTCTTATTGGAATGCAATGCTGTGTTTCTAGAATAATGATAGTCAAAGTCATAATTGAATGACTTAGAATTAGTAGCGTTAGGCAAATCACCTTGTTGAAACTTCAGAGTTAGTGCAACATTAGAGGCTTCATATTAGATGCAACATTTGGAGTGTCTTTCACCATTTTGATCAACAAATTGTGAGTTTTGAATTTATGAATTGAACAATCTCTTTAGAGTTAATTATATCTTAATATGAACTCTTTAAAGGCATGCTAAGTTTGTGCGCATTAGAGACATGCAAGGGATTTAGAGGCATACTTCAAATTCAGTCTATAGAGGAGGTCTTCAGACTCCGTTTACAACCATTCTTCAAAGTCTGTCTTCATACCCAATCTTCAAACACAAACAGCAAACCTAAAAACCAGACCCAGACTTTAGAGCCATACATCAGAGACAATCTTCATAACCTTCATAAACACATTACTTTTAGAGGCATATGTTAAGAGACAAACACATATACTTTGTGTTCCTTTGGTCTTATCCTCAGGTCACTTACTTTGACTGATCCTAGTATGAACCTAAACTACTTAAGCTTGGCACAACATCATTTAGATATAAAGTCAAGTGATGACTCTTCATCATATGCATATTTTTCATTGTTTTTAGTCTTATTTATCTTTTATTCAACAGTTAATTTAAGTATTTATTTGACATATTTTGTTTATTTTAGTTATTTGATTTAATTGAATGTTAATGTTCTTATTTCCTTGATTAAGTAGAGATTTTTCATAGTTTTGCATTGTTTCTTTGTTTTAGTGTAGTGCTGAATTTTGGTTAGAAATCAACATGACATATGTGCAGTATTTCAGCCATATTGGGAGTTGTAGATATTCAATTGGAGTCAAACCAAGTGAAAGTGAAAGCTTAGATTCATAGCTACAACTTTCATGAAGACACCGAAACCAAATTCAGACTTGAAAGAGGCGAAAATGCAGTATAGGTAATACAATTGATGTTGTGCGCTTGAAACGCAGCGACCTCCGCCTGGGGCGCATTTCAGCCTTCCTGTGTCTACCCACTTGCGACTGAAGCGCAAATTCTGCGCTTGTGGCACATGTCAAGCGGCTGAATGTTTAAAATTTGTTTCCACTTTTTAAGGATCTTTTTGACAATTGAGAAGTTGGGAGACTTGTGTCCTAGCATAGAAACTCAAAGACAACCGTTTCTAACACCATTGGAGCAGGTTTATCAAGAATCATTCATGAACGTTTCTTGTAATTCTTCTCTAATCTCTATCTTTTGTATCTCTGTCATGAGTAACTAAACCTTATTTGTTAGGGATGAGTGCAATAAGATGAAACCTTTATTTTTCTAATTTGATTTCTAGTTATATGAATGAGTTTATTGAATTATTTTTCTCATCTATGTGCTTAATGCTTTTTATTTCTTGATCAACATTAAAATGTTCTACGATTCGTATTTTGAAACAATTAAATTGGTTGCAGAGGCAATAGTTTAAAAAGACAATTCCTATACAGTAATTCTTAATTCTAATCTTAAATCCACTATGGAATTAGGGGTTACTTTGGAATTAAAAGTTTTGTCACTAAGACATTAGAGCAAGAATAATAAAGAGATTTCGGTAATAATTCAATAAAGGAATTCAATAACTAGGATCAAATTAGACACCAAAGTTGGATTCGAAGTGAAACTCATCCCTAACACCTTTCTTATTATAAAGGATAGTCAATTTTAGTAATTAAATATAATTCGATAGTCAAACACAATCCGTGAGTTCAACACTCGGTAATACCGTTTTAATTATTACTTGCAACGATTCAATACACTTGCTAAAACGTTATCAAGTTTTTGGCGCGGCTGCCGGGGATTACCATATCACTATTGAATTTAATTTATTTACTTAATTGAAATTTTTTGCTCTGAAATAAATTTTTTTGTTTTTTTTTTAAGTTTAATTTTGAAAAAAAAATCAATTTGTTTTTCTTTTATTTTCAATTTTTATTTGTTGAGTTTGCTAATATCATGTGCTAGTGGTTTGTCTCTTCTTTGTTTGAGATAACTATTCCCTGTAGAGCATGGAAGATTATAATGATGATATGCTACTACAGTTATATAAAGAGTGTGATACTTGTCTTATATATGATATATGTCGCATGATTAAGGGGCAAATATTGAGAGATACATTTTTAAAATATCACCCTCAAATCCCTCAGATAAAGCCTCTTAAGTGTGACTTTTGCAGAGAAGGACATAGGAATTGAACTTTTTTTGATGACTATGTCAAACTAATGGAATATGATGCAGCCAACGACGAGTGTTATATTGAAAAGATCAATTTGGAACAAATTCTACCTCCTAAAATTCTATCCGACGAATAAGATGAAAAAGACTTTCACATTACATACATTTTGGTTGATTTCATGAAGAATAACAAGGTAATTGAAAGATTTGAAAGTCAATGTGAGAGGTTATGTGAGCAAGTGGTTAAGTTTGAGAAGATGGAGGAGAAGTTGAAGATTGAAGATAATTTCATTGTTGTGGTAGAAGAAGATAAGCAAGAGAAAATGACAAACGAGGAAAAGAAAAAAGAAGAGATTGATAAAGTTCGAGAATCAATCTAGTTCTTGTTCATCAATGTCCAATTGAGAAGGACATGGAATCAACATCTTTTATTTCTCAAGTTCATGGAATTTCTACCAAACAAAAAGAAGAAGAAGAATTATGTGTTCTTCTTGTCATATATGCCACCTTGACAATAGTTGAGGCGTCAAACTAATGACTTTAATGAAGCGCTTCGTGGCAGGCAACCCACAGGTAGAGGTAACTTTTAATTTTTGCAATCTTATTTTTGTTATTTGAATTTGTTTCTTTCTAATTGTGTGTAAACGTGCACTATGATGAAGAATTATTAACAACCTGCATTTGGTCTTAAGTTTTCTGTTTGAGATTTTGAAATTTAAACTTTATTTCTTTGCTCATATCATTGCTCAATTCAATAAATTTCACTAATGCATGCACTGTTGATCACTCCTTCGTTGTCGAAGTCTTACTTGCCATTTTTTTTTATAAAAAAAAAAAACTAAATAAATTTTGTATTGGCATGTTTGACATCATTTATATATTTCATACTATTTCTTATTATCCTAGTTGTGAGCTTTTGAGCGTAAACACTTTAATTCTTTGTTGTGTGATTATCCAGACATGTGTTATTCCTTCAGAACTTGCACTAATTATGACTTGCATCACCTTTAATTTATACATACACTGAGACAATTTTGTTTGATCGTTTGAGCCTTTCTAACTACCCTATGCAAATTTTATCCTTTGCTAGTCCCTTTGATCCTTGTCCTTTTATTTCGGTTACTAGACACATTACAAGCCAAAAACTTGACTTTAATTAAATAACCTTACTTGAAGTTAGGTAGAAAAAAAAATTCCGTCTTGGTAAAGTTCTAAGTTTGGGGTTGCTCATGGGATATCAACCTTTTTATGTTTGGGGTGGTGATTCTCACAACAAAAAAGAATAAAAAAAAAAGAATAAAAAAAAAGAATAAAAAAAAAAATCAGTTTGTGTACTTTGATAAATATTATCTTCTTGGTTCTTTTGTGAATGTTTGAGAATCTCCACAATGAAAAGGTGAAGAAAAATAAAAAGTGGTAGAATAATTTGAAAATGTATGCCTAACCTGAAGTAGTAAAGCCTATTATTCCTTTACCTAAGCCCCATTACAACCCGAAAGTCCGACAAAAGTGTATGTGTTTGCTGCATTGTGATTGCTAACTAGAATTTTTTTCAAGTCTATGGTAGCGTGATGCATGTTCTAGGATTTGAGTGATAAATTCATAACCCTTTCTAAAAATTTGAGTGAAATTTTGGTGAGATTGTGTGAAGAGAGAATTGAACTTGACGAATGAATGCTAAAGCATACAAATTATGTTGTTCTTTTTTATTTTTTTTATAAGCAATCATGGAGCATGATGAATATTTTGTAGTAGCTAGAACTTTGAGAATTGAGTTTGATTTGATTTGAGAAATTGAGTTTAAGTTTAATTTTAACTGTACCAAATGTGAAATTAATTGTTGCTTGGGGACAAGCAATAGATTAAGTTTGGGGTTGTGATGACTTTTTCATCATATGCATATTTTTCATTGTTTTTAGTCTTATTTATATTTTATTCATTAGTTAATTTAAGTAGTTATTTGATATATTATGTTTATTTTAGTTCTTTGAATTAATGAAATGTTTATGTTCTTATTTCCTTGATTAAGTAGAGATTTTTCATAGTTTTGCGTTGTTTCTTTATTTTAGTGTAGTGCTGAATTTTGGTGAGAAATCAACATGACACATGTGGAGTATTTCAACCATATTGGGAGTTGTACATGTCCAATTGGAGTCAAAACAATTACAAGTGAAAGCTAAGATCTGTAGCTACAACGTTCATAAAGATACCAGAACCACATTCAGACTCGAAAGAGGCGAAACATGCAGTCTAGGGATAAATACACGTCATGAAACAGAAGTGGACTTTAAAATGTTCTACGATTCGTATTTTGAAACGGAAGTGGACTTTATGAATGCTTGATATGAGAAATTCATGAATTTTTAGTATAGGGATAGATACAAGTCATGAAACCAATTAAATTTGTTGTAGAGACAATAGTTTAAAAAGAGAATTCCTGTACAGTAATGCTTAATTCTAATCTTAAATCCACTAAGGAATTAAGGGTTACTTTGGAATTAAAGGTTCTGTCACTAAGACATTAGGACAAGAATAATAAAGAGAATTCGGTAATAATTCAACAAGTAGGATCAAATTAGACACCAAGGTTGAATTCGAAGTGAAATTCATCCCTGACATCTTTCTTATTATAAATGATCAATTTTATCACTATTTTAATTTTAAATATTATTTCAATCAATTTGGGAACTTTTTGTTCAATTTTAGTAATTAAATATAACTCGATAGTATAACGTAATCCTTGAGTTCGACACTCAATACTACCATTTTAATTATTACTTACAACGATTCAGTACACTTGTTGAAACGCTACCATCAAGGTTTATATTTTTCCTAATGAAGTCAAATCTATCTTAAACAAGTGGTTTGGTGAATATGTCATCCCATTGGTGTTTAGTGTCTACAAATTGGATATTTGGGTCTCCTTTTTGAACAAAGTCCACAATGAAGTGATGTTTAATTTCTAATTGTTTAGCTTTAGAATGTATGATTGGGTAATTGGTTAGGCAAATGACAGAAGCGTTGTCATAGAATATGAGATTGTTACTCTCAAGAATCATGTAATATTCTAGTTGACATTTCATCCATAACAATTGAGAAATGCAACCAGTTGCTAAAATATACTCAGCCTCTGTTGTTGACATTGCAATTGTGTTTTGTCTCTCACTTGACCATAAGATTAAGTTTTCACCAAGAAATGTGCAATTTCCACTTGTGTTTTATCTCTCAAGTTTGTCTACAACATAATCATCATCACGATAGCCACTTAATTTATACTTAGTAGATTTCTTAAAGAACAAACTAAGGTTGGCAGTACCTTTTAAGTATCTAAGAATCCTATTAACAACAGTTAAATGAGATTCCCTTGGATCACGCTGAAATCTTGCGCATACACACACACACACTAAACATAATATCAGGTCTTGAGGCAGTAAGGTAAAATAGAAATCCAATGGTTTGATGAATGTATATGCCTTTTTGACTTTACTGAATTTGTATCCCTAAGAAGAACTTAATTTCTCCCATCATACTGATTTGAAATTCAAGCTCCATCAACTTAGCAAATTCTTGACATAGAGTGCCATTAGTAGATCCAAAAATAATGTCATCAACATAAATTTGAATGATAAGAATTTCATCTTCCTATTGATTTTCTAAACATGATGTTGTCTATTTATCTTCTTTCAAAATTGTTTTTAAGCAAGAAGTTACTTAGTCTATCATTCCATGCGCCCTAGGTGCTTGTTTTAGACCATACAATTATTTCCTAATTTTAAATATATGTTTTGGAAATTCAGAACTTTCAAAACCTGCAGTTGCTTAACATAGAATTCTTCACTTATATACATATTTAGAAATACAATTTTAACATCCATTTGAAATAATGTAATGTTATCATAAGCAACACAATAGAGTAGGATACGAATAGCTTCTAACTTGACCATTGGAGCAAATGTCTCAGTGTAATCAATGCCTTCTTGTTGACTGTAGCCTTGTGCAACAAGTCTTTCCTTGTTCTGGACCACTTATTCTTTTTCAGTTAGCTCCAAAACATAATTCCTTTTAAATTCATTTAACTTTTCTTGAATTGCAAGAAACCATCCATCATCTATCAGTGCTTCATCAATATATGTAGGTTCAATTGATGATATTACACCAAATGAAGTTGTATCTTTCAATGATGATATGGTTTCATAGAATCATTTGCATTTCCAATGATTAGAGTTTCAAGATGGGATGACTTGTACTTCCATTCCAGATCTTGCTTATGACTTATCTTAACTACTTCTGATTTGGTCTGATTAATTCTCTGATGATTTGTCGTCTTTTGATTTACTTGTATATTCTAATTTTTCAGGTTCTTGTTGTTTCTCTGTATATGGTTCCAATAAACAAGCATTGTCATAAACTTGCTTTGACTTTTTACTGTCAAGTTGTTTGTCATCAAACGTAATATGTATTGACTCTTCCACAATATGAGTTTCCCTATTAAACACTCTTTAAGCTTTAGATCTTTCAGAGTATCCAATGAAGTTGCACTTATGTGATCTAGAATCAAACTTGTCATACTTGCCTTTAGTGTTTAACACATAACAACTACAATCATATTGATTAAAGTATGAGATGTTTGGGTTTTTACCTTTCCATAATTCATTTGGTGTTTTATTCAATATTGACCTAATTAAGATTCTATTTTGAATATAGCATGCACTGTTCATTCCCTCTGGCCAAAAATATTTTGCAATATCCATCTCATTGAGCATGGTTCTGACCATTTTTTTGTGGTGTTTTAGGAGAGGAGAAATTGTGAGAGATTCCATTCTAATCACAAAAACTTTCAAAGAACATGTTTTTTTTGCAATTCTCCTCCATGATTATTTCTAATTGTTAAAATCTTAAGACCCCTTTTCATTCATTACATGCTTGCAAAATGCAATAAACACTTTGTGGCATTCATCTTTATTTCTTAAGATTTTATCCAACTCCACGTCGTGTAATCATCTACTATCACAAGCCATACTTCTTCCCATTTAGTGAGGTTGGTTTCACTAGCCTTAAGAGATATATTTGTAAGAGTTCAAGTGGTTTTGAGGTAGAGACTAAGTTCTCAAAGGTAAAGGAGTTCTTTATTTGTTTTCCCTTTTGACAAGCTTCACACATAATTTCAGTTTTACAACTAAGCATGGGAACACGTCTGACTAGTTGAATATTATTTAGTTTTGAAATTAACCTATGGTTTGCATGACCTAACCTTTTTTCCCAAATTAGTTTCTCTTTATTCATTAACATTAGACACTTAACATCATGTTTTTCTAGACTAACAAATTTATCTTATAAATATTATTTTACCTTTGACCTATAAAGAATACATATCCATCCTTTTGACTAATTGCCTTAATATCATAATTATTATCATTTAATAGACTAATACTTAATAAATTATGCTTAAGACCTTTAAGTAACAAGACATCTTTAATAGAGCATACATTGATAGTGACCTTTCTTAGAGCATACATTGCACAAAATATCAGAGGGAATGGGTTTGTGTTCAATTATCGTTTCTTCAAATCCTAAACCTCTTTTACCATTTATTCTAACTGCATAAATCATAGAAGCATACTTGCTTCTTTCTATATTGTTAGCTTGAAAGTCTTGGAATGCTTCTTAATATTTATCAAAATTGCGTGTGACATTTTCTAAAGGTTTTGAAACAAGAGTATCTTTCAAGGTTTTGTTTTCATATTTAATGTAACAACTCAATCCTTACCGTTATAGACATTGTTAATCATGACCTTCTCGCCCCCTTTTCCCACCCATTGGAAATAGGGAGTTTTTTCTTTTGTGGGAATCGAACCTCGTACCTGGGAGATAAGTACCACCGTTAGTTACTCATCCTTTTAGTTCATTATCCTCTGATTCTACTATTGTCTCCAGAACCTTCTTCTGCCTGCATTTCAAGGCCAAATTTGGCTGTTTCTTCTGGGGCTCATCCTTTGAAAGTTGAATTTCATGTGATCTCAAGGAACTAATCAATTCTTCGAATTTAAGAGTATTTAGATCATTAGCTTCTTAAACTGATGTAATATAAGGTTTCCACTTGCTTGGCAGATGATTGCGTTTCAGCAAGTGTACTGAATCGTTGCAAGTAATAATAAAAACGGTAGTACCGAGTGTCGAACTCAAGGATTGCGTTTTACCATCGAATTATATTTAATTACTGAAATTGAACAAAAAGTTTCTGAATTGATTGAAATAATATTTGAAATTAATAACAGTAATAAAATTGATCCTTTATAATGAGAAAAATGTCAGGGATGAGTTTCACTTCGAATCCAACCTTGGTGTCTAATTTGATCCTAGTTACTGAATTCCTTTATTGAATTATTACCGAAATCTCTTTATTATTCTTACCCTAATGTCTTAGTGACAGAACCTTTAATTCCAAAGTAACACCTAATTCCTTAGTAGATTTAAGATTAGAATTAAGCATCACCGTATAGAAATTCTCTTGTAAATTATTGTTTTGCAACTAATTTAATTGGTTTCATGACCTGCATCTATGTCTAGACTACAAATTCATGAATTTCTCAACTCAAGCATTCGTAAAGTCCACTTTCGTTTCAAAATACAAATCGTAGAACATTTTAATGTTGATCAAGCAATAAAAAGCATTAATCATAGAGATGAAAAAATAATTCAATAAACTCATTCATATAACTAGAAATCAAATCATAAAAATAAGGGTTTCATCTTGTTACACTCATTTCTAACAAATAGGGTTTAGTTACTCATGACAGAAATAAAAAAGATAGAGATTAGAGTAGAATTACAAGAAGGATTCATGAATGATTCTTGATAAAACTGCTCCAATGATGTTAGAAATGGATGTCTTTGAGTTTCTATGCTAGGGCTCAAGTCTCCGAACTTCCCAAGAGTCAAAAAAGATCCCTAAATAGTGAAAAATTGCGTTTTTATGAATGCTGATGCACGTCAGCGCCCCAGGCGCAGGATTTGCGCTCTGGGCCTGCCTGGACAATGTTGAAAGGCTGGAAATGTGCCTCAGGCGGAGCTGGCGCGCTTCAGGCGCACAACATCTGTTGTTTGATGTATACTGCATTTTACTCCTCTTTCGAGTCCGAATTTGGTTCCGGTGTCTTCATAAAAGTTCTATATATGGATCTTAGCTTTCATTTGCACTTAGTTTGATCCAATTGGACATCTACAACTCCAAATATGACTGGAATACTCTACATAGGTCATGTTGATTTCTCACCAAAATTCAGCACTGCACTAAAACAAAGTAACAACACAAAACTCCGAAAAATCCTTACTTAATCAGGAAATAATAACATAAATATTTTATTAAATCAAAGAACTAAAATCAACAAAATATATCAAATAAATCCTTAAATTAACTAATGATTAAAGATAAATAAGACTAAAATCAATGAAAAATATGCATATGATGAAGAGTCATCAGTAGACTTCTAAGAATTTTCTTAACATGATCAACAGTAGTATAACTCATCTCAAGTACCTTGAATCCTGAGACTAGAGTCTTGAATATGGAAAACATTGTTTCAATGTCTTTATCTTCTTCCATCTTGAACAACTGATACTTTTTGACTAGGAGGTTGACATTTGCTTCTTGAACTTGGTTGCTTCCTTCATAAGTCAGAATCAAATTGTCATATATGCTTTTTGTTGTTACTTTGTCAATTCACTTATCAAATTTCTCGAAGGTGATTGCATTGATCGTGAAGGTTCTAGAATTGTGATGCATCTTGCACATCTTCTTTTGTTCAACATCCATCTATTTCTTTGAAATTTCAGTACTAAAATTATTACAATTTAAATTAAATACAAATAAAACTAAAAACTATTATAAAGTCTTGACTTGAAGTATTCTTTATTTTTTCTCATTATTAGCTCATTTTTTGTTTGAAGGTGTAAACACGAGAGTGAGGGTTGAATTGTGTTGGACTAAGTTGGATTCTTTGTGCTAATTTGTTTAAAACTAGGTCGAGTTTGGTGACTTAGAATAAAAGTAGTAGCGTTGGGGTTAAGTGATCAAAGGCATAAGTAAAACAAGAATTGCAAAATTAAAGTGACACAAGAATTTATCCTTGTTCACCACCAACTTGGTAGCTACCTCTAGTTCTCTCACTTTGAAGGATTTAATCCACTAATTAGGAACTTGAATTACACAACATCTGACCCTACAAGCCTGTTTTCTCAACCTAACCTGACACCTATATAATTTTTGGGGAACACAAATACCTTGACTCTATAAACCAACTATTCTCAACACAACCTGAAAACCTACAGATTGCTTAAGGAACACAAAAGCCACTATTGGGCTGGGTTACAAGAGTTTAGAACAATTTGGTTTATTTCTAACAAATTGATTGTAACAATGACTCTCACAATAGAAAATATTTCTTTTGAACAAGTGGTTCTCTAGACCTTAACCTTTTGAACTTTAATGACTTAGGAAACTTTGTGCTTATGAGTTCTCTTACTTTCTTCTTCAGTCTTGAGTATGTATTTGTAGAATAGGTTAGGATTTCTCCGTTGTCATTGCAAAATTTGAATTGTATCTTTGCAAATATAAAATGTATCTTCATGTAAACAATACTTGATCATATCTTATTGTTGATAAATCTTTATCAAATCTTCTTGTATATAATTAATATCTGTTTTGGATAAATCTTGATAAAATCATCTTGTAAATAACTCATATATTCTTGTGATAAATGTTGATCAATTCTTGTTGTTAATAATTAATAACTTCTTGTGATAAATCCTATTATAAACAATTCATATCTTCTTGTAGAAAAATCTTCATCAAATCTTCTTGTAAATAATTAATATCTTCTTATGTTAAGTCTTCTTGTAAATAATTCATATCTTCTTATTGATAAGATCTTGATCATATCTTATTCAAATCTTAATGATATATTCTTTTCAACTTGGTCAAAGATTTTCTTCAATTATAAATATTAATAAAATGTTATTTTAGATTGTTTTCAAAAACACGAATCTTCTTTCATACTTTTGTTTGATTTGAGATGGAATGAATTCGAGTTGTTCTAGGATCTTCACAAGTTTTTGATTCATCTATGTCTTCTTTTCATATTTAATTCTTTCAATTTTAGTCGTTGACTTTCCATTAGAGGCATTGGCTTTCTTCTTGGAGTGAGATGTTGTATTTCTTGAATAATGATAGTCAAAGGGATAATTGCACGACTTAGAATTAATAGCATTGGGAAAATCACCTTATTGAAACTTAAGAGTCGGCGCAGCATTAGAGGTTTCATATCAGAGACAACATTTGGAGTGTGTTGCACCATTTTGATTAGCGGATTGTGAGCTTTGAATTTATGATTTGAACAATCTCTTTAGAGTTAATTATACATTAGTGTGAACTCTTCAGTGGCATGCTAAGTTTGTGCACATTAGAGACATGCAAGGGCTTTAGAGACAATCTTCAGACGATCTTTAGAGGTAGTCTTTAGACTCACTTTCAGAGTCATTCTTTAGAGGCAATCTTCAAACCAATTATCAGGCCTAGTCTTCAGACCCAAACATCGGACGCATACATCAAACACAATCTCCATAATCTTTAGAGACACACTACATTATTCAAGAATATGTTTAGAGACACACTACATTCTTCATAATCTTTAGAGACACACTACATTCAAAGGAATATGTTTAGAGACAGACATATATACTTTGTGTTCCTCTAATCTCATCCTCAGGTCATTCCCTATAGTGACTTCCTCTGGTCGCTTCATTAGGTACCATCTTCTGATTTTTCTTTCAATTTTTGCATACTTAATGAAGCCGTTAATCCAAATTTACTGTTCTCATAATTTTTTTTTGTTAACATCAAGACTATAAGTGGAAAACCAACTTAGTTTCAACAAGGTTCTCATCAATAATGCATAAGTTAATACATCATCATATCATTCAGGCATTCTTAGGCTACTTAAAAAGCTCATAAACAACAAAAATTCATTCATTATAAATAAATAATAATATTTAAATGTTAATAGTTTAACTATACGCGTGTGAGAAACTATACATTTCATATTGCATTCACATTAATATGTTTCGTTTGGATATCAAATCGTGTGAAAAAAAAAATATATATATATACAGTAGACATTTAAATCACTTAGTTTCTTACGTATTTAGCATGTCGATCATTTTTTAGTAGACTTTTTTTGTTATCATGCATGTTCATCATCATAGTTATTGGTGCAATCTTTTCGCTAAAAAAACAAAAACAAAAAAAGACGGTGTTGCAATTAAATTTTTGTTCAAAATGGTGGATGCCTTATATACTATGAAAAAGACTTATTAATCTAAAACTTCTTGAATTGATGATTTCCCTTAGAAGACTTCAATGGTAACGTGGACGATTTGAAGAGATTATCTATTGGTCAAATGTATAATTTGTGTGATTAACATAACAAAATGGTTTTCTCGTAAAAACTAAATAATAGAACTTTTATGAAGCATTCATTTAATCAACATGTATATAATATTAGTCATTTCACCTAATTGCCACCACTCCAAAATAACACGTATATAACATGTACCCTTTCTTTTTAATGACTCTCAATCATAAAGTTCCAAACAACCCACTTTTAAAACCTCATATTGATGCAAATTATCTATCTCTAAGCAATCATCAAGTTATTTGAACACTCACTTGGAGTTACTTTAAAAAAAAAAACATAAAAAAAGTTAAACTTTTAGTTGAAAACCCTCAAAAGTAGCCTAAGCAAAAGTTAGAGTACAAACCAAAAGAAAAAAAAAAGAAGTAAGCAAATATAAATTTGTTGAACTTTGTACTCAAATTAAAATATTCAAAAAAATAAGCTCTCATGGTTTGAAATAAGTTTGGTCATCTTTCCTTATCCATAAAAAAGAAAATTATTCCTGATACCATTGTTGTGCCAATAAATGAGATTTTGTTCTTCAATCACCCAAAGCAATGATCACTCTTATCTCGCCTATTATGACAATACTTGCATTGCTTTTGCACCGCTTACGATGTCAAAAAACATGTAAGAATAAAAATGACGAAAAAAATAATAAAATATAAACACTTGGCACATTGATCGAGAAAAAAACAAGGAAGGATTACTTGTCATATCGTGTATTAATGTGGTAATATTAAAGCAATAAAAATATATAAACATTTGGCTCATTGATTAAAAAAAATTAAAGAGGGTATGTGTGTTGTGATGAACCCCTCTTTAATTTTTTTCGATCATTGCGCTAAATGTTTATATATTTTTATTGCTTTAAGATTATCACGTCACTACCCGATCTGACAAGTAATTCTTCTTTATTTTTTGTTTGATCAATATGCCAAGTGTTGATCTCTTTTATCGTTTTTAGATCACTGCCTCAATATCTGACTTGACGGTGATCCTTTCTTAATTTTGTTCTATTAATGTGCTAAATGTTGATATCTTTTTATCATGTCTTAATTAAAACGTCAGTACCCGATTTGACAATATTCTTTCTTATTTTTTTGTTCAATCAATGTGTCAAGTATTGATCTCTCTTTATTGCTTGATGAACACATAATCACATCAGTACCTGACGTGATGGTGATCCTTCTTTATTGTCTTTTTATTAATGTGCCAAGTGTTGATCTCTTGTTATCACTTTTTGAACATTACGTTAGTAATTTACTTGGTAGGAATCCTTCTATAATGTTTTTCGATCAATGCACATAATTATCACTTTTAGATCATTGTGTCGATACCAAAACCTAGTAGTAATCCTTCTTTACTATTTTGCTATGAATGTGCCAAATGTTGATGAATTGTTTTTCCTTTTGAATAAATTGGTTTAACGTGATTCCTCGTTATCATATCTAAACTTATTCTTTTCCTATTCCAATGTATTTTGATTTTAAACCCACTAGCAACTTATTTTCACGTAGTTGAGGATAAAATTAGTGTCTTTTTCTTTATTTTTTGATGGACCAAAATTACGTCCAACCACTCCTTTTACTCTATATAAAAGGTTAAATAATGTTGTTTGTTGTACTCAATTCTAATTTTACTTTTACCAAATTTTAAATCTATTTTGAATCCAATTTTAACACAATAAAATAACACAAAACTTAAATATTTGATTTATCTCTATAAGTTCGCGTCTTTCTCATTTTTGTCATGTAAGTTTTTTTTTTCTTCAATGTAAATCCTGTAAATTCAATTTCGTTTTAAAAACATCTTTGCCGTTAGTTGCTGTTAAAAAAGTGTTTTGTGGCAAACATAGGAGTGATGTGGAAGAGGAATAAATTAAATAATAAAAAATATGAAATTAAATAATTAAATTGATTAAAAAGGAAATTAATTAAAGTTGAAGGTGTTATGTTTTAGTCCCTCCATTCAAAATCAAAAATAAGTTTTAGGATTAAGATTCACACTTATTTTCTCTATCATCACATCACCATTACAAGATCACCAACATCCAATCACCATCATCACATTACCATCTTTGAAGCATTACTGAAGGAAAAAAAGTTGCGAAGAAGAGGCTGAAGGTATGATTTCAATACATTTTTGTCCTTCCTTTTCTGTTTCTGATTGTGGCAAACGATGGGGTTTCTATTTCTTCTTTTAAGATGGTGATTCGAAGATGGTGATGCGATGTTAGTGATCTGGTAATAGTGATGCAAAGATAGAGAAAGGAGGAGATAACCCTAATCTCAAAATTTATTTCTAATTTTGGATGGGGGGACTAAAATATAACACATTCAACTTTCCTTCATTTCTTTTTAATCAATTTAATTACTCGATTTCATATTTTTAATTACTTAATTTATTCTCATGCCACATAAAACTACCACATTACTTCTCTATTGAAACCCAGTTGATTCCAAGAATAATTCCTCTATGTGGTTTTGATGCTAATTAAAGTAGTATTTTAGAACAATTTATTGCACCAAAAATTTCACTAAGTATGTAGATATTAGAATAGGAAAATCAAAGGAAACAAGTAGAGGATATCATTACTAGAGGATATCACTAGAGGAAGTGACTCGAGGATACCGCCACCAGAGGATACCACCACTATACGATATCACCAGAGGAAGTGACTACAAGATACCACCACCAGAGGAAGTGAAAAGATCAAAGAGTACAAAATCAAATCAGTCAAATCCATGAGCTGGAAAATTCGTGCATCTTCCTATAATAGAGTACTTCTAGTAGTTCAACTTGTTTATGTGTTAGCCGCTGAAGACTAAAGCGTGCTTCTAATCAACAATATATCTAATGAGTCAGTCTATGAGTCTACCTCTGAAGATCCAGTAAGCCTCTAAAGATTCAACGGTCCTTTGAAAAAATTTGTGCCTCTAAAGACTCAACGTGCCTTTGAAGATTCCGTGTGTTTCTAGAGTGTCCTTGCCTTTGATGAACAATATCTTCAACTAGGGAATGTTGAACAATATACTTTTGAGCATGCCTTTGAAGTCTGAAGCCACTGTTCAAGTCTGCATCTAAATCACATATTCCACTGACTCTGAAGACTGCAACTTGTTCTAAAGTGCTACCTCTAATACACAACACACTTTAAAGTTGAATTGACTCTAACTAATTCTAAGTCACACACCTTTGCATATGCCTCTAACTATGATTATTCAAGCAACACAACATTCAACTCCAACAATCAAGTCAATGATTCTTATGAAGAAAAATCAACGACTTTGATGGAAAGTCAAAAGCTCTGATAGATAGGGAAAAATACATAATTGGACTTAGTTGAATCCTTACTTTTGAATATCCAAAAACAAGTCCATATTTTTTTCCCGCTCAAATCAAATCAAGCGTATGAAAGAAGACTGAAGTGAATTAATTTGCAAACACAATCTGAACAAATACGACGCACAACATGTTTCTAGAAGAATTGCTCAAGATCATATTTGAAAATACTTTTACCAAGTTGGAATGAAGATATAATTCAAAATTCTTGAGGACAAAATTCACAAATCCTAATTTCATCAATAAATAGTGGATCAAGGTGATGACTCTTCATCATATGCATATTTTTCATTGTTTTTAGTCTTATTTATCTTTTATTCATTAGTTAATTTAAGCAGTTATTTGATTTATTTTGTTTATTTTAGTTCTTTGACTCAATGAAATGTTTATGTTCTTATTTCCTTGATTTAGTAGAGATATGTCGTAGTTTTGCTTTCTTTTTTTGATTTAGTGCAGTGCTGAATTTTGGTGAGAAATCAACATGACATATGTGGAGTCTTTTAGCCATATTGGGAGTTGTAGATGTCCAATTGGAGTCAAACCAAGTCCAAATGAAAGATACGTTCCACATCTACAACTTTTATGAAGAAACTAGAACCGAATTCAGACTCAAAAGAGGCGAAAAATTCAATATACGTCTAACAATAGATGTTGTGCACCTAAAGCGTAAAGACCTACGTCTGGGGCGCATTTCGGCTTTCTTGAATCTGTCCACTTGCGCCTGAAGCGCAAATTCTGCGTCTGGGGCGCGTGGATCTTTTTTACTATTGGATAGTGGGGAGACTTGTGGCCTAGCCTAGAAACTCAATGACGATCGTTTCTAACATCATTGGAGCAGTTTTATCAAGAATCATTTATGAATCTTTCTTGTAATTCTTCTCTAATATCTATCTTTTCTATCTCTGTCATGAGCAACTAAACCATATTTGTTAGAGATGAGTGTAACAAGCTGAAACCTTTTTTTTTTTTTTTTTTTTTTTTTTTTTTTTCTTATTTGATTTCTAGTTATATGAATGAGTTTATTGAATTACCTTTCTCATCTCCGTGCTTAATGTTTTTTACTGTTTGATCAACATTAAAATGTTCTACGATTCGTATTTTGAAACGGAAGTGGACTTTACGAATGCTTGAGATGAAAAATTCATGAATTTGTAGCTAGGGATAGATGCATGTCATGAAACCAATTAAATTAGTTGGAGAGACAATAGTTTAAAAAGAGAATTCATGTACAGTAATGCTTACTTATAATCTTAAATCCACTATGGAATTATGGGTTACTTTGGAATTAAATGTTCTGTCACTAAAACATTAGAGCAAGAATAATAAAGAGAATTCGGTAATAATTCAACAAAGGAATTCAATAACTTGGATCAAATTAGACACCAAGGTTGTATTTGAATAACAAACTCAGAAATCCTAAAAACAAAAATTATTTAAGAGTTTTGTAGAAATCCTCAATAACTTTAAGGGTCATTCTAAATATTTTGGAAGTCTTATTCATATCTTAAAAATTAGACCTTAGCAAAATGAAGCACCAAATACTCAAAAAAGTCATCTTTTATTTAAATTATAAATAACATCAATAACATAAAAAATAGATAAAAAAACTCAAATTAGTTTATTGAAATTCTAAATAACATCAATAATATCAATAACATCAAACTATGTTGGAGGCTCTAGTGTCTTATGTGAAATTGTTAAACTAATTCAAACAGTTTTTCTTACTTACAATTAATTTTAATCCATGATTATGTGAGAAAGTAGTTGGAGATCCATTTGGTGTATAGATAAATAGTTACAATGTATAAACACGAGTACGGTATTTTCAGAAAAAATAAAGTATTAATATCAATAAAAGTACAATTTTTTTTATTTATAATTTAACTAAAATAATTGAATGATTTAATTTCCAATATAAAATTACAATAAAAATTTGAAAAATTAAAAAATAAATTATTACTACAACAAATAAATTGAAATAAATTGAAATATATAAATATTATTATATTAATATATAAAAAATTCATAAATTTTATTCACAATTCAATAATAATAAAAAAAAATATCTACGAATACAGTATAAATATGTTGGTGAAGCACTCGATAGTGGGCTTATTTGACATGTTTGAGAGATGAGAGATAAACAGTGAGCTTGTTTGGATTACTTATTTTTAAAAATAGTTTTGTAAAACAGTTTTATTTTTTAGTTTTTTTAATTCTTTAGTTATAAACTATTTTAAAAATTAGAATTATTAAATATATTTTATTTTATTTATACTTTTTTTTAAAAAATAGTTTTATAAAATTTATTTATAAAATAATTTTCAAAAATTAAAAATTAAAATACGATCAACCAAGTCTTGTACCGATTCGTAATCCGAATTTTATTATTTGAGAATACTTTTGTTTTATAAAGTTATTAACCATGCCTTTTGTTTTTCTACTTCAAATTCAAAGCTTAATAATAATAATAATAATAATAATAATAATAATAATAATAATAATAATAATAATAATAATAATAATAATAATAATAATAATAATAATAATAATAATAATAATAATAATAATAATAATAATAATAGTAGTAGTAGAATTGAAAAGTGTTAGTTAACATTCATTCAAACTATATTTAATTTATGTTTTTTTATTTATAAGTAAAGATGTATTAAAATAACAAGGGGTGTTTATAACCCATTACAAAAGCCACAAATCATGCGTATCGAATACAAGCATGGGGATTAATCCATCAATAGGAGAAAATTAGATTTTTTTTTATCCTTCTCTATTTATGAATTAAATCCAAAACAACTATTTGATATGATCGATCACTTTCAACGGATTTCCATTCTTTATATTAAAATAATAGTATTTCTCTCGTTGATTCCAATGTAAAAAAATCATGCCGATTTCAACACTTTATGTGTAGCTCGTATTAAAAATATATATTCAGAGGTAAATTTTATTTAACTAACTAAATAAAAAATATTAAAAAGTGAGTGTTAAAATGAATATTGTTAATGTAACAAAAAAAAATTGTTAACTGACTCTTTACGATGATAAATATAAATAAAAGTCAAAATATATTTAATCCAAATTTAATTAATTATATTTTTATTTTTATTTTTATTTATTTTTGTCAATAAAAAAGAATATTCTTGGTAAATGTATATATTATTGAGTATGAATATTTTTTAGTATGTTACACATATAAGTACATATAAGTACAATATATACGCACCAACCACTTGGAATACAATAGTAGACAAACTTTTATTTAAATTAAATCTCAAAAATAAAGAAAAAGGTGGATCACCTCTAGTGCATTTTAACTTTGTTACATCGTTGATATTAGATCGGTTGTTATACATCCAATGTAATAAATCAGATGATGGAAAATTTGTTATTATAGTAAACTTTGTTAGATCTGTTCTAATTGAACTGTTCTAACAAATACATTAAAAAAAATAAAACTACAAAAAAAAAAATTGTGGTAAATTTATTATTTAACAATAAATTTTATTAGATCAGTTTTAATTGAACTGATCTAACATACATATTAAAAATAAAAATAAAAACTGCACACACAAAAAAAGCTATGGTAAATTTATTATTATAGTAAATTTTGTTAGATCTGTTTTAATTGAACTGTTCTAACATCTACATTAAAAAAAAGAACTACACAAAAAAAAAACAGTGGCAAATTTGTTATTATTACAAATTTTGTTAGATCTGTTTTGTTAGACCGATCTAACAAATCTTTAAAAAAAAATTCCCTAAATTAACTAAATAAGAAATCACGCGTGTCAACCTGTTCATTTTTCATTTTCATCATTCGTTCTTCTTCATCCTTCTGGAAACCCACAAACTCGCCAATCCAAACCCGCCAATCCAAACCCAAACCCATTTTTCATCCTTCAACATTCGTTTTTCGTCAAACCCAGCCACATTTAACCTTCATCCTTCAGTGAAAACGTTTTCATCCTTCCACATTTAACCTTCATCCTTCAGTGAAAACGTGAATCGTGAATCGCAGCTTTCAGCCTTCATCGCCGGCGAGTTGGTCCGGCGCAACTTTCAGTCAATTTCTTTCACTATCGAGAAGTGTTTGTGGCTTTCTCCGGTAATTTTCTAATAATTTTTGTTTGTTACTCAACAATCTAAATTTCTTTCATTGTTAATTATTCTAATTATTAATCTTTAATTGATGGAGAAATTTGAGTAGTAGTAGTTATCCCAATTTTCAATCATCCTTTAAAACTGCATGCTATGTGTTTGTGATATTGTCTCTGTTAATAATAAGTCTAAGCTATAATTTTTTAAACACATTTGTCGATTTGAGTTTGTGATTTGTGTTGGTTGTTGCTTAATGTGTTCATACTCTTATTTTTGAAACTGTAAAATATATTTACTATTATAATGTTGGAGAGGTATAGTAAATAATAAACTTTGTATATAGTAAAATTGTTTGTCAACAGTATATTTGGGCTTGTTTATGCTTTTGCATAGATTAATGTCCTATTCGAGATAATTATGTCCACATCTTAATGCATAGATTAAGGTTATTTTAATTTTTTAGGTGTACATGTTTTTTTTATAGCACAAGACATCTATTAATAACTCTGCACATGTTAAAAGTATATGTTAAAACTGTATATAAAATAAAATGATTATGTTGTTCTTTTTAGCTTTAGGGAAATTTGATAGGTTGAATGACAAAGATTAAAAATATATAAATTGCACGATGTTGATAGTAATTAAAGGGATAATCCTAGATGAGACAAAAGGACGGGAGATGAACTATTATATGGATGCTTGTTCACTGTGATGTTATTGTTTTGAATTTACTCTCAATTCATTTGAAAATCTTGTTGTATAACACTAAATTGAGATATATTATGGAGTCAAGGTAATAACGGCTCTGATCGAGTATTGCTATTTTATGGTTTAGTATTTTATTATTTGTCATCTGGGTGTTTGTGATCTGAACCTTCATATATTTGTTGTATTTTCTATGAAAGTGTATATGGTTTTGTTGTAATGGCTTTGATCGAGTATTGAGTGTTTTACACTGATTGTTGTTTTTCGCTGATCGTAGCAAATCGAAGATTTACGGTTTCGACAAGGATGGAAATCAGTGGAAGGAGAGAGGTGCTGGTGCTGTCAAGTTCTTAAAACATCAGGCTACTAGTAAAGTTAGGCTTCTCATGAGGCAATCCAAAACCCTCAAGATTTGCGCCAATCATCTCAGTATGTGATTTCTTCTTTTATTTTTTTTGCTAAATCTTTGTTTTGTAATTTTGATTTCGAGATTTTTATTGTTCTCTCGATTGTGTTACACTTTTGGCTACGATGAATGT
>NC_021161.2:30085029-30085289 GCF_000331145.2 Cicer arietinum
TTTCAAAGCGAGGGTATATATTTTTTTTTTCTAAAAGTAATTAAAAACGAACAAAGAAATAAATCAGGAAATGCTTTTGGATAAATAATTGAGTCATTATAATTTACAAACAGCGGAAAAGTTTCTCCAATTACAAATCCAAAACATTTCTACACAAACATCAAATGGTACATGGAACCCATTCAAAGATGATATAGAACTGATAATATTTGTATAAGTACAGTTTTCCAAAACTAAAATACTCCAAACCAAAAAGAAGG
>NC_021161.2:30085789-30086642 GCF_000331145.2 Cicer arietinum
GGAAACGATGACACATGAATGGTTCATCAATTTCTTCACGGAAGAACCTGAAATGTCTCGATAATGATTCAAACTTAGCAGCATACTCGCCCACAGTCATGCTTCCCTGGTGAAGTTTCAGGAAGTCGTCACCCAGTTTAGTCCGGGTACTCATCGGGAAGTATTTGTCTAAAAACTTCCTTTTAAATGATTCCCAGTTCACCTCCTCGTGGGCTGCTCTCATCAATAACCTTGCACTCCTCCACCAGTACTCAGCATCCCCCAACAGCATATAAGTGGCATAGCTGACCTTCACTCCCGCCTGACAATTTATCATATCAAAGATTTTCTCCACTTCTTGGATCCATTGATCCGCCTTCTCTGAACCCTCATCCCCTTTGAACTTAGGAGGATTGTAACGACGGAAGTCTTCTAACCCTCTTGACTCTGCAGCACGGATCTCTCTTCCCCTCTTTTCAAGATCCCGTTGAGTCTTGGCAGCGGTCTGTGCAGCGACAGAAGCAGCCATGTTATTCATAGCCTCCGCCATTTGATCATTCCTATTAGCGTTGGCTCTCGGAGCGTCATTCCTTCTTGGCGGCATGGTTTCCTATAAAACCATCATCAAGTAGAGTCTTAACACTACTTCAATAACTCCAAACTAACGGTCCGACTAACAACACACAAATATATTGGACTTGACAACTCAAGTCACCTAAACCGACACATGATCAGATAACAACTCCTAACTTATAGGTCGACCTACAATCTATAACCAAGGTTCCACAGCTCCCAAAGAAAACTAAACCTATGCTCTGATACCACAATGTAACACCCCGTTTTTCAAAGCGAGGGTATATTTTTTTTTTAAAAG
>NC_021161.2:30089380-30093576 GCF_000331145.2 Cicer arietinum
CGTAGTATGGAGGTGAGCAACCTTCCCTTCTATCACTTCTTGAAACGACGTTTAGGTCTAGGTGAAACGGGGAGGTTTGTGTTTGAATCTCAAATACCGTTTTACTTCGTTTTCGAATCAAAGAGGGAGTATGAAGCTGAGAAAACCTTGCTCTCTTACTCACTAATCCTTGGGTTTCTATTTTCAAATTCAAAGGAAAGCAAAGGAAGCAAAAATGAACAACAATGGAGAAATGAGGGAGAAGCTTCGCGGGTAGCAGAGAGGAAGAAGATGGAGTTTTATGATTTTCCTTCCTTTCTTTTTCTTTCCTTTGTTTTTCCTTTCTTCCTTTATATACTCTTTTCTTTTTCTTTTCCTTCCTTCTAGTTTTCCTTTCTTTTTCCCTCCAAACAAACACATAAATATATAATAAACATAACTTAACAAATATCTCAAAATATCTAGATATTTGTTAAATTACCATTTCACCCGAAAGGCATAAAATTCTCCGTAAGGGATTCACCGCAGTTAATTTCAATTTATTTATCGACGAGAAATTTTAATCGGCATTAAAATATCTTTTTGATCATAAAAACCCCAAAATATTATTAACTTTGGCTAAAAAGCCTCCTAACCAAAATCCAAAATATACATAAGTACATAAAGTGTACTTTAAAATTATGGGTCTTACAATGAATGTCCAAGAGTATGCTGGGAACGAGAAATCTTGCGTATGGCATGCTAGGGATTTTGTTGATGTCGTTTTCCATCTATTGAAAGTAAGTACAAGTTTTCAAGTTGCATTCGGCAGATGGATTTGTTGACATGCTCTGCTATTATGTTTGGTGTTTTCATAGTTAGTTTTATTAGCTTTATTTAGATCAATTTTGTGATTCACTCTTAGAAAAAGTTGGTTGGTATAGTTTTAGATGTCTTGTAATTATCTGTTACAGTTGGCTACTATTAATTGATTTGTTTTTTCGAATTGGAATTAGATAAAGTTTCAATTCATTCCATTTCCTTAAAGTAATATAACACACAATAGGTACTAACTAATTAGTGTTTGTTTTGATGTGACTTGGTAAGACATGGCTAGAGCATTAACTCAAAAATAATGTTTAAAACATATTTGACTGTTTCAAAAGCTAATTTATTGGCTATTAAAAAGGTTAAATAAAATGGGGCTAATATTTATAAACTACTGGTGCATTCTTCATTTCTTCAATAGTAAAAAACCAGTGAATATTCTTCATTTTTTTCATTTAGCGAAACTTGTTTACCGATTTCACCCGCAAAAGAAGTAGGCAAAAGCCAAACCATGTAGACTTTTTAATCCATTATGCTTCACTCATTTGATGATTTTGTCTAGTTATCCTGTCTACGGCCAACTTTTGCAACTGTCAATTGCAAGCTATAGCAATTCAAGTTTTAAATTGTAATTCATAATCAATGTATATGCAAGCTAAAGCAATCTGATGTGGTGGATGTACAAGCATTAGGTCCATCTTGTATGTGTCATTTACAAGCCCCCTGTCAGCATCGACATTCATGTTTGGTTATTTTCATAATTGAATTCAACATAATCAATAATATACTGAAAAGTTACAATGCCAACAACAGTAGCAAGATGGCACAGGATAATAGAAAATCATGATTATATGAATGCTTTCTCTAGTAACTAAACAAATATCTAAGAGAGAAAAACAATCTATGAAAATTACAGCAATTAAATTTCATAAAAAGATACTGGATCAGAAGTTTTCAGCTTGAACAAAATGGCATGATTTACCAAGTCACATCACAACAAACACTAATTAGTTAGGGATGAAGATGGTTTACTGTCTAAAGAAGTTGTCAAAAGATGCTATACCAACCAACTAGTGACAGATAATTCCAAGACAAATGAAATTTGAATTGTGAAGTTGCTTAAGATGAATCTCTTCTTAATCACTATCCTTACTCAGTAATTACTTTATATAATTTTATGCATTACTCAACCATATTGCCAACTAGCATTTGTTTTTCTGGGTGCATATATAAATGGAAGCAACAGAAGAAGAGTTGTTGGGTGGACCATAACATTCATATGCTTAGGGGCATTTGTCCTCACATTAATGTTTAACTTTTCTTAGGTCAGTCTAATCTTGATTCACATAGTTTTTTCTCAAGCTGCACATGCAATGATAAATTTATGCATTTTATTAGTGTTTTTCATGTCATTTAAGAATTTCTGTTAGTGTTCTAATTCTTTTCAGCATTATTTTATGCTATTAGCAGTTATATCCGTTTCACAGTGTGTGGAGTCAGAGGCACTTTTCTCATGTCTGGATTCGTCTTCCTAACCTGTACATATCAAGATGATGTAAGGCACAAATTTGGTCACTATGGAGGTATACCTTACCATGATGCCCTTATATTTGATAAGTTTCTATGGATAGTGTTAGTGTGAATTTGTTCATAACTTTATCATTAATCATTTTTCAGGTTTCACATGCCCATTTGGGCCACTGCTGCCTGCCTACAGCTTGCATTCTCATCAATTCCTACCTACTTATTAATCTCGGGTAAGCATTAATACTTATCTTTCACATTTTAAATATGCATATAGTTAATCAAGTTCGCCTCTTAAATATATGATTCATTTGTTTAGAAGTTGCTAAAGGTGTGTGGAATTTAAACAGAAGATGTCAAAGTGAATTTAATTCTAAAATTCTAAATTATTTAATTCTAAACAGAAGATGTCTTGTTTCTTACTTAGGAATCTAAAATTATTTAATTCTAAATTGTTCTTATTATTAATCTTTTGAATTTTATTTTAGTAATATTTAAAATAATTTCAATGAAACATTTAACAAGAAGATTATATTGTGTTGTGAGATGTGATTGAAGGGGAGTATTAAATCGTTTTATGTAGTAATAGTTAATTAAACTCTTATTAAATACAGAAGTGATGGAGAAATTTCAGAAGTGGTGATGCCTAAAAATCGATGAAAGTGATGGATATGGTTTACAATGCCTCAAATAACGAGCTCGTCTGAACGTAGACTCTTTTTAAGAGTGCTATTGTTCAGGTTGATGCTGCACCATTCAAGCAGTGGTACCTTCAGCACTATGGTGTTGAAATTGGTAGAAAAAAGAAATCAGCTGCAACCAAGAAGGATTCTACAGAGGTGATAGTTTTGGAAACTTTCTTGTTATACACACTTATATACATTGTCCCATGGTATATGGCTTCATTTATATTTGTGGAAGGTGTTGTTATTTTGGATATCTCATTTAGTTTCGAAATGACTGCCTTTTCAAATATTTATATAAGAAAATATATCGTATACAGTATGTTGAAATTGAAAGTAAGCACTAGTCATATTCTAACATGTTTGCCTTTAAGGTTACTATAATTTATCATTTTGTGAATTGAATTCTCGTGCATTCTACTGTGTAGTAGTTGGCTCTTCTTTCAAATCGGATGTCTTTTTTCTCAAGATCGTCAGCTAGATTCCCACATTGAAGAGCAGTTTGGTGGTGGTCGTTTGCTGGCCTGTATTTCATCTCGTCTAGGTCAATGTGGCAGGATTCATTGGTATGCATAATTCTGCTTGTTTCAGAATATTTTGGGTTGAACTTCATATTTGTTTTATTGTTTATATTGGTTTTGTTTTATTTTATTTCTGTAGATACATCCTCGAAGGTAAGGAACTAAAATTTTCCATGAAGAAGTTACAGAGGAAGAAGGAAAATGGTGTTGCTTAATTGTAGTGTTTTCCGTCTTATATATGACTTCATTTGTTTTTAATAGTGCAACAATATTTGGTACATTTCAAGTTGATGTCACTTACTTTGGATGAGACAATGTTTATCAGACAACTTTTAGGTTGATGCCCTAAGACATCTTTAGTGTCAAACCTTCACTAGTTATGTGACAATTTATCAGCTCTGAATTTTATAACTTTGATTTTGTAAAAAAATTCTGATTCATTGTAATTGATATTTAAATGTAAAGTTTCCTATGAAGTTTTGTGTTTTATGGTTGAATGAGAAATTCTAATTAATAGGGTAATATGTGAAATTTTAAGGATGCATATGTGAGGGGTGAAAGTTATGAAGAAAAAAAATTAAAAAGTTAATTATTTAAATCGATTGGCTCATCGATAAAATAAATAATTTTGAATATGACTTGTTATATTGGTTCAAATTTAATCGATCTAATAAATTAATTT
>NC_021161.2:30093644-30096126 GCF_000331145.2 Cicer arietinum
TTTTGAATTTGACTTGTTATATTGGTTCAAATTTAACCAATCTAATAAATCATTTTTGAATTTGGCTTGTTACATCTATCATTTTAGCTGATTTAATAATTAACTATTTATTACAACGCCCGATCTAACAAGTACATATGAACCGATCTAACAAGTACATATGAACCGATCTAACAAGGTTTAATTGCACTAGTGGCCTTTGTAAGGATTACCAGGAATAAAACAGAAAGTCTATTTTCCCCATTTAAAATAGAGTTAAGAAAAATGAAAAAGAAAGGTGGAAATGGACGACTATATTATTATCACAATATCACGTTTATTGTAATATAGTTCAAATTAGGCATTTACTTGTTTTTAAATAATGGGTGGTTAGCAAGTTTAACCAATGTGTGGTTAATAATTGAAGCTAGCTGCATAAATACTCTTGTAACCACAGTTAACAATAGTTGATGAATGAGCAACAATTCAGTTCCTGTTAAAACTTGTTATATGTTATCTTCCCTCTCTCTCTCTATTATTCATCAAGATTCATCATCAAAGAAAAACTGATTCCCAACATTTGGTATCAGAGCCCGGTTCGAGGCGGAACACGGCGGTAAACGATGGCAACGCAGAAGAGCAACGACCAGATTCCGGCGAAATTGCCGATCTTTGACGGTAACAACTATGAGAGGTGGACGGCGCAAATGAAGGTGGTGTTCAGGTATCAAGGTGTTCTTGATATCATAAGCACCGGTGTCACACCGTTGGCGGAGAATCCCACAGAAGCATTAAGAGCAACGCATCGCGAACAATTGAAGAAGGATGACAAGGCAATTTTCTTGATTCATCAATGTGTGGACGCAAACGTTCTTGAGAAGATCATGGAGTTTGAGACTGCTAAAGAAGTGTGGGATGTGCTAGCCACCACATACGTCGGAGACAAGCAAACGAAGAAGGTGAAATTGATGGCGATGAGGCGTCAATTGGGGCTATTACCAATGGAATCCAATGAATCAGTGGCCAATTTCGTAAACAGGTTAGTAGTTCTAACTAATCAAATGAGGAGTTGTGGCGAAACCGTATATGAAACAATGAAAGTGGAAAAGGTTCTCACTAGATTAACCCCAAATTTTGATGGAGTTGTTTCTGCAATAGAGCAAGCTAAAGACCTAGATACATTAAAACTAGAACAATTGCTAGGTGCTTTAGAAGCACATGAATTGAAATTAAAGAACAGGGATAATATCAAGAAAAATGATAAAGAGAATGAGAAAGCCCTGTTTGCACAATCTCAAAAGAAAGGAGGTGGAAGTGAATCTTGGAAGAATAAGAGAGGAAAAGGAAAGTGGAAGAACAATAAGCAAGAAGGCTATAATCCTAAGGGTGAGAATCAGAAGAAAGAAGGTGACAATAATGGAAAGGGAAAGAAGAAATCTAAGGAAGATATTTAGTGTTACAATTGTCAAAAATATGGTCATTATGCAGATGAGTGTAACAATCCTAAGGTGCCTAGAAAGAGAAATGAATAAGCTCAATTTGCGCAAGACTCTGATAATCAGGAAACCATGATGCTGATGGCTATCATTAACAATGAAACATGCTGTGAAGAATGGTGGTATTTGGATACTGGTTGCTCGAATCACATGATAGGGCATAAGGATTGGTTTTGTGAGCTTGATGAAACAGTGAGAAGAAGCATCAAGTTTGGAGATGGAAGATCTGTAATGGCCAAAGGAATTGGAAAAGTGAGCATAAGAAGAGTAGATGGAAGTAAGGTGGGTGATTAGTGATGTACTGTATGTTCCTAATATGGAGAGTAACTTGCTTAGCTTGGGACAATTGATGGAGAAGGGCTTCTCAATGCATATGCAAGGTGAACATATGGAAGTTGCTGATACAAATGGCAAATGTGTCTTGAAAGTTCCTGTATCAAAGAACAGAACCTTCAAGGTTGGTGTGAGTTCACTTGAGCAGAAATGCCTAACTGCTCAAGTCAATGAAAGTGTGTGGAAATGGCACAAGAGAATGGGACACTTGAACTTCAACAGCATGAGAAAGCTGCAGATGAATGGCATGGTAGCTGGTTTGCCAGTAATTGAAGTTCCAAAGGGTGTGTGTGGTAAATGCTGTGAAGGGAAACAACCTAGGAAATCTTACAAGACTGCAGTGCCAACAAGAGCAAAGACAAAGCTTGAAATTGTACACTCAGATGTGTGTGGACCATTTGAAGCCAAGTCTTATGGAGGTAACTTGTACTTTGTCTCTTTTATAGATGATTTTACCAAGAAAATGTGGATTTACTTGTTGCAAAAGAAGTATGAAGTCTTTACAACATTTAAATCATTTAAGAAACTTGCTGAAAAACAAGCTGGAAATTCAATCAAGTTACTAAGAACAGATGGTGGGGGGGAGTATACATCAACTGAATTTGAAAATTACTGCAAGGAAGAAGGATTAATTCATGAAGTAATGGCACCTTATACTCCTCAACACAATGGGA
>NC_021161.2:30097167-30134181 GCF_000331145.2 Cicer arietinum
AACAGGCTCCACGAGCATGGAATAGAAGAATTGATGGGTTCTTACTGAAATTACAGTTTGTGAAATGTACTACAGAACATGGTGTATACTTGAAAGATTGTGGTAAGTCTGGAGTGCTAATACTCTGTCTGTATGTGGATGATTTTCTTGTCACTGGTGACAGTGAACAAGAGATCAATGACTTCAAAATAGAGATGATGAGGGAATTTGAAATGTCTGATATAGGCAGACTGTGTTACTTCTTAGGTATGGAATTTGTGTCATTCAAAAGAGGCATATTCCTTCATCAAAAGAAATATGCAACAGACATATTAAAGAGGTTTAATATGACTAATTGCAATCCTGCTACTACTCCTTGTGAACCAGGCATTAAACTCACTGCTGGTGCAGATACAGAACTGGTTGATTCTACACTGTACAGGCAGCTCATAGGCTCACTGAGATATCTTTGCAATTCTAGACCAGACATTACCTTCAGTGTCAGTCTAGTGAGTAGATTTATGGAAAAACCTTGCAAAGATCATATGCTTGCAGCTAAGAGAATTCTTAGGTATGTAAAAGGAACATTGGATTGTGGCATTCTATTTCCTACTGCAACAGGAAATTCTGAGTTTGAAGTCATTGGTTACACTGATGCAGATTGGAGTGGAGACAGTGTGGATAGAAAAAGCACCTCAGGGTATATTTTTATGCTTGGTGATGCTCCTATATCTTGGTGTTCTAAGAAGCAAGAGGTGGTAGCATTATCTAGTTGTGAAGCTGAGTATATCTCAGCTGCATTTGGAGCTAGTCAGGCTCTTTGGTTGAGCATGCTGCTCAAGGAATTAAATGTCAAGTGCTGTGAAGTAATGAAGCTGAGAGTTGATAATAGATCTGCTATTGACTTGGCTAAACATCCAATAGCTCATGGACGTAGCAAGCACATAGAAGTAAAATATCACTTCCTTCGTGATCAAGTCAACAAAAACAACTTAGCACTGGAACATTGCAGAACTGAGGTGCAGTTTGCAGATATACTAACCAAGGCAGTGAAGCCTGGAAGACTTGAAAAGATGAAGAACATGATTGGAATGCTCACATTAAGTAATTTGAATTAGGTGGTGTATTGTAATATAGTTCAAATTAGGCATTTACTTGTTTTTAAATAATGGGTGGTTAGCAAGTTTAACCAATGTGTGGTTAATAATTGAAGCTAGCTGCATAAATACTCTTGTAACCACAGTTAACAATAGTTGATGAATGAGCAACAATTCAGTTCCTGTTAAAACTTGTTATATGTTATCTTCCCTCTCTCTCTTTATTATTCATCAAGATTCATCATCAAAGAAAAACTGATTCCCAACAACGTTTGCATTCTATTCATGTCCTTAAAGCTTGTTTTCTAAATTATATTTTGAATTTCAACGCGGGAAGATGGGAATAACAATTTTAATGATTGAAATATTTCTGTTTATCATATGATAAAGATTGAGATATTTTTTAATATAAATTAATAACTGCCGATTAAGAATTTAGATCCACTCATATTTAAATTTAATATGAAAATAGTTTTACAAATAATAATAATAATAATAGAAGTTTCGTTTGTAAATTTTTTTTTTACCAAAAATATATAAATTAAATTCATGAATTCAATATAAAGTTTGGAAATGGGAAATCAAATATATATTTAAGAAGAAAATTGATGCACATATTCAGTTCAGAAAAAAATTGATTTTTATTTTTGTTATTATTATTTTATTTAATTAGTTTAGTGGTAAAATTTAAATACATTAATTATAAAACACTACTAGAATTCTACGTTTTTCCTGCGGATTTAAGCAAATATTCCGCAGAAAAGCATGTTACCTGCGGATTTCCCAGTGAAACCTTATCCTCACGTAAAACCTTCATGGATAATTGTTACCTGAGGATTTCACTATCCGCAGGTAAATTACCTGCAGCTAAATCCGCAGGAAACGTAAATAAAATCCGCAGCAACGTTTAAGAAAACTTTAGTCAATATCTTACAACTTTTTATGCAGAAATATCTGCAGGACAGTTCCTACAAATATATTTCGCATGAAAATCTACATGTATATCCAAACGAAATTTTGCACAAATAATACGTTTCACATGAAAATTCACAAGTAATTTCGTATCAAAATTATTTTCAATAAAGAATCTGCCTGCTTAAATTTCCACATTAAACGAATTTGTTTGATTTTTTATTTATATAAAAATTTTAACTAAAAATATATGAAAATATTATTATAAATACATTTTTAAAATATTTAATATTAATCTTTAATTGAAATACTATTGCAATAATCCAAAACAAAATTTATATCATGTTTTCAAATCAAAACTAAATATTTATTAAAGCATGATCCAACTATTGTGATAATTCTAAACAAAATTTATATCATGTTCACAAATCAGAACTAAATATTAATTAAAACATGATCCAAAAAAAAAATTAAGTATAACCAAATACATGATACAACCAATTTAACAAAATAAAAACAAATACTACTCAATATGATCACTACCAATGTCCTCATCCCCGCTATCTTAATCAGTTTCATCGTTGGGTTGTGGTGATGAACTTGGACGAGAAGAAGATCCAACAAATGGTCTCGACCATCTCTTTTTCTGAGTTCCAGAAAGACGGTATATCTTGTTGGCATTTGGAGAGAGCTGTCGTACCATGTTCTCGCAATCCGAAGATGTTGTCATTGTCAACACAAAAGTTCCTCCATATCTGGCTTTTAGCTATGACAAAACAACAAAAGTACCTATAATAAATCAAAATATACATGGTTTAAATTGGCACTTTATATTTGTCACTAAATTGAAAAAACGGTACAAGTGTATGCAGCTTGGAGTTTTAAAGTTGCATTCAAACCTGCATACATTAACCATATAAATGCTGATAAATGACCTTACTGATACCGTGCAGTTAGGGATTCTTTCATTCACGCAGTCAGTACAGCATAGTTCGATCTTTACCGATTGGCTCAAATTTGAGTGAGCATTTCAAATACTTTTAAAACCATTTTAGTGAACTCAAAATCTGAGTTGTTCAATCAAGATCTGATGATGCTGAGCTGCTGACTGCATAAATGTATGCAATTTGGGGAATCCGGATCAGTAAAATAACAGTTTATGGGCAAACCCATTTAATAGTTTCATTTTGAAATACACTTTGATTAAAGCATATCACTTGAGCAAGTACCTCCTTTGGATTTCCGATGCACTGCAAGTTACCATTTACAAATACTCCTAATCGATCGCATAAGGCCTCCACCTCTTCCATAGAATGTGCTGAAAGCATAAAATCAAATTTTATCATGTTATGGAATCAAATATAACACAGGCTAGCTAATATATCTAAAGCATAAACAACAAGTAGAATATAGTGCGACAAAATCCATGAAAGAGCGAGAGAATACTGGTCAGAATGATTGCACGATCCTGTTTTGCAAGCTTGATATCATTCCATGAACATTTTCTTGAAGCAGGGTCTAATCCAATACTTGGCTCATCCATATAAACAACCTAAATTTGAATTGGCATTTACATAATAAGAAAACTTGAATCATCGTTTTTTTTTAAAAAAATATGAAAAAGAAAAAATGATCAGACTGGGTTGTTACAAGGATACCATATTTTTTCAAATAAATATCAGCACCAAGATGAAAATATCACTGTATGTTTTCTATTTGCCCAGAACTAACCCCAAGAAATGCTACAACAAGTATCATGTGCACACGAAAAATAAGTCACAGTAAACATTGCACAGGTTGAAAGGATTTTCTCGTTTTTTCTATTGTCTCCAAAGTGCTTTTTTACTAGTAGGCACAAATCTATTTAATATAATTGATGATGCAATTAGGTGTATTTTTTACAATAAATAGTTAAATGTTTTAGATACAATAAATAAGAATTATGATTCAAGTAACAGAAACAACTATAGTGGAATAATGAAAGAATTATGATTGCATCAAACATTTATCTTAATTCTAGTTCCTATATAAAGAATGTTTGAATAAATCCTTTGTTTACTCAAATTAGTGGAATAATGTTAAGTGTTTACATTCTAAGCATCAGTTGGAATTTTATAATGAATTTTGAATATCTTTTGTATATCTGTTAATTCAATTTTTCTTATAAAAGAAGTTACATAACCATCTAAATTATCTTCAACTTTTGTTGTGAAATATTAAATATGCATATCAATCCACACCACTGGGTAAATAAAAACGGATTGAAATTCTTTCTATTTCTCCACACACAAAAATTAATAGAAGATAGATAGACATAAAGACTACAATCCATTAAACTTTCTTATCTTTGAAATTATTTAAATTAAACTTTTGTACTGTTTCCCTCTCCTAGTATAATAACTCTTCATTTTTTCAACCCTCAAAACACAGATGTGGGTCAGAGAAGTAACAAAGTGTCCTCCCCTGTTTGGTTGTTGATATATATTATATGCTTAATCAATATCTATCTAATTATTTTAAATTGGACAGTGCTGAAAAGCTTTTTTATACCGTTTGAAATCTCTACCACCAAGATAGGGACTTGTTCAAGGACACACTTGAATTAAATTAGTACAAACTAACAATAAAAAAAGTAAACAGAAAAGAAAAGAAAAGAAAAGGAGTATGTATAAGGAATATATTATTATTATAAGAACATAATGATAGCAAAAGAACATTCAATAACAAGGAAAGTAAGGAAAAAGAAGGACAAGCACAACGAAACTGTCATCATTATAAGTTCACTATCCAAAACAGCAACATCAAACCAACCAAACTTTCTCTAGCTCTTATCCTATCTTTTTATTTCCCTTTAAATTCATAACTCTTCCCCCACAAACCAACACTACTCTTCATCAATATTGCACTATACTAAAACAACACCTATACTCTAAATACCAAATTTCTAGCTACATGAAACTACCTATAGAAACAGAGTGGTGTGTACCAAATAATTACTGTATAAGTGCCGACAAATCACCCTTGGCTGCATTCCACTTTCTACTTCTTGGTGTGAGCTAAGAGACATTTTACCAAGAAGTACACAACACCTAGCTATCTCATATATATATAATATGCAGATTAATGAGAAACTTACATCAATCTTGCATGACCTAGTTTTGCAATCACGTGCAGAGGCACAAATGCACCTAGTTTTGTAGTAGTATTGTTATTATTTTCATATTATATATATGTGTAGACATTAATTAGTGTATCATATAGTACATATAATTAAGATTCTCTCTGCAACTTACAATATAAAATGTAGTCATAACAAGAAATTGTTTTCAATTGTTTTCTAACTAAAACTAGGAGCAGTTTTGTGCACCAAAAGTAGAACAAAACTCCACAAGGTTTTTTTCACAACTATCCTATTAATCTGATAGAACAACACAAAAAACCACAAATATTAACATATATATAAACCTATATTTTGAAGCATGTTGTGAGACACAACACATTTGAAATTTTTTCACCGAACTATCTTATACTAACCAAAAACCTTGCAAATAAATAAAGTAGTACAAGACAAACATTAGCTTGTACCTGAAAGTCCAACACACAAAAACACTAAATTAGAAGAAAAACCCTAAATCAGAAGAAAATCAAAACCCTAACTCACTACAATCAACGAAAATGAATAATGAAAAATGGCAAGAAATAAGACTAAAATAAAATAGAGTGGCATGCAACACTTACAAAGGCGACGAGGTTGAGATGCAGCTTAAAGAGGTTAAGATTTGATGGCCGCAAGGTGTGACGGTGGTGGCTAAATCAGAAGAAAAACCCTAAATCAGAAGAAATAATCAGAAGAAACACACATGCTGAATAACCTAAGCTGACACTGATAACAAGATCGGTGATATAAAAAATCATGAGATCTCGTACGAAATAAACAGAACAAAGTAATAGAAATCTTAAAACTGAAAAAAAAAAAAAAAGTGAGAGCAAGAGGAGAGAAATGAAGAACTCACCGATCAGAGGATGAACAAGAAGCTGGTGAGGAAGAAGTAACAACGAATAGAACCGAAGAAGTAACACGCTTTATTTTAATTTGGTTTTGATAGAGAAACCTCTTATTATTGAGTAGAAGCTCTGTCTCTCTTTGAATAGCGCCACTGTGAAGAGAGATTTTAGATACAAAAAAGAAATGAAGGAATCTCGTTTCCTTATGCATATGTTTGTTGGCAAGAGTTTGGGATTTTTTTCACTTTGGTACTAAAGGGAAAGGACAACAATAATGGCTAAAAACGGTGCCGTTCTTTAAAAAATTGAATAATTTTAATGTTTATATAGATTTTCGTTTACTTTTTTATAAACAAATATAATAATTATATTTTTGAGAATTTCTATAGTAAATTTTAAAATTTAATTTGTTTTGATATCATCAAACAAAATCGTGAATAGTTAAATAATATGTCAATTAGTTTGACTATATTTTAAATTTAATATCGTTAAATTTTTAAGTTTTATCTTTTGATTCTATTTTGAAATAATATTTTTTATCATAATTTTAATTATGAAAACAATTTATTTAATTACTGAGTTCAATATTAAATAGATAAATTTATCAAAACTCTTAATTCAGTGAATTTAATAGACACTATAATATAAAATTTAAAAATTACAATAATATTACTAGTGATGCGGGTTCAGATGCAGAAATATAACACTCCAAAGCGTCCCCCTGCTCCAAATTTTAATTTCGGAAAAACCCAAACCAACACTAAATCAAAACGAATTTTCCTTTCTAAATTAAGATGGATTCAGATGCATATTGCTACTGCGAATCCGAATTATATTGTCATCTTTAATTATGCAACTTGTCTTATTTTTTTAATTTGTTTAAAAAGAAATTTATATGAAAACAAAATCATAAAAATTGATATGAAATTTACCTGCGGAATTTCCCAAGGATAAAACACTCATAAACTTTGCTACGGAATTTCCTGCGGAATTTGCATGGAATTTGCTGCGGCAATTTGCCGCAGATAAATCCTACAAGATGAACTCTGCTGCGGAAATATAATCGTATGCAAATCCGCAGCAAAAGAAAACGTTACCTGGCGTTTTACCTGCGGAACACGATACCGCAGAAAAAGTCTTACGATACATGTGAACCGCAGGAAAATCCCCACGTATTACTAGCGGATATAATTCCGCAGGAAAAGTCGCAGGTAAAAAGCAGATTTCTGGTAGTGTAAAAGAACGATGTTTCAAATTTAAACCTTTGTGTATACAACTATTATTTGAGATATACTCAAGAGATTAAAACTGATTTATTATATTAAAGAAAAAGAATAAGAGTATGTGTAAGAAATAAGAGGAAAAGAATGGAGAATGAATTTACTTCTTTTTTTGGATAAAATTTATTAAAAAGTAAATAGAAACAAAAACTAAGGGACATAGTATGGAAAAGAAAAATAAGAATAAATTTATTATATTTTGTTACATATAAAAGTCGGTCGTTAGAATTTGAGTCTCCTGAATGAATCAAGAAAATAAAGCCCATACAAAAAAAAAAAATTAAAACTTTTAAAATTATTTAAATATCATTATCTTTGCATTTTTTGTTGCAAAATTAATAATTTGTTCATAATCAAGGGTCATTAAAATACTATTTTCAATTGTAATCAAAGAAAGATTATTTAATCTATCTTATGACATTGTAGATCGCAATAATATTTTAATAATTTTAATTTAAAAAACTTATTCCAACAAATGCAACTGTAATAGGAATAATTAATATTATTTTATAAATTATACATCCACAAGAAAACGATTAAAAATTATTATAAAACTCATTATCATATAGTTTAATCTTGATTCAATGGTTGAAACTTTTCTAATGACTTTTAATTCTTCTAATAAAATTTCATTGCATATACACTATTCATATTCATATGACTCTCCCAAGGTGTTTGTAACAATGGTTTAACATTTAAACCTTTCACATCACCTCTTACAATTTTCCAACATTTTGTTGAATGAGAAAATACAACATAAATATCTTGTAACACTCCAAAAAAATCTTTAGCTTTAGTACAAGAATTTGGAATATCAAGAAGTGTCAACTTAACGTTATGACAACCACATGGTGTTTATAGAACTCTAGGATTTATATCTAATAATTTTCTTTGTACACCCTGGTGTTTACCTTTTATGTTTGATCTATTATCAAATCATTATCCTCTCACGTTATTAATATCAAAATGAAGAGTTTCTAATATATTTTGTAATTCCTCATACAATCCTTGACTTGTTGTATCATGAACTTTTATAAATTCTATAAAAATCTCTTCAATTTTTATTGAATTTGTAGAAATATCTACACTATATAATAAGAGTCATTTATTTTTGATGACTTATGTCAGGAGTACAACAAAAAATTACAAGAATGTTTTGTTTCTTTAATTGTTTATTTTATTATTGCACTTTTAACTTCGTTTCCTAACATATTAATCAATTTATTTTAGATCTTATAACTAACATAAATTTCATTATTCTTGATACGGTTCAAATATTTTTGTATGATAAGATCCCATTCAACAATCATCTCAATAAAAGAAAGAAAATTTTCATTATTTTTCATATTAATCCTCTTATTATTTTACTTAGCTAAATATCTAACAACATAATTATCCTAATTAATACACTCTCCTAATGTCTTTTTTCATTTTTTATAAGCTCTCGGAGATGTTTATCAATTTTGTATTTTTCTTAAATCTGATTTGTAAATCAATCCATTGACTCTTGAAAGTCATATGTACACCACTTGATTCATGTTCTTTAAGTCTTTCATAAATACGTTTCCAATCATTAAAACCTTTATTTGCTAAGTGATTTATTTTATTGACTTGTAGCAAATAACTTACAACAAAAACAAAAGCTCTATAAATTCTTTTGAATAAACAAGTGAATTTCTATCTAGTTTTTCTTCATTGGAAGAATAAAATGAAGGTAACATGATGATGATAAATGCTATTAAAAGCATCCTTGGGACCAATAACATATGACATATCTCTTTTTCGACTATAATTCATCTCGCAAGTCACTTTTAAGGTTATTCCGTGTTCTTGAATCATAAATATTTAATAAAACAAACTCACTAGGTTGCTCATCAACAAAAAACCTTCGTACTTGCCACCACTTATTTGCATAAATCTTGTAATCTCATATTATTTCCGCTCGAATTGACCAACCCACTAAGAAGGAGGAAGAGTCACTTACTAATCATCTCATTCTTCCATGACTAGCCATCACATATCCTTTTTACTTGTCACCACTGATTTGCATAAACCTTTTAGTCTAATATTATTTCCGTTCCAATAGACCATCCCACTTGAAAGAGGAAGAGTTGCTTGCTAATCATCCCATTCTTCAATAGTTTCTTGAAGTTTTTACTATATAAAAAATAAATTAATAAATAAATTCAAAATAATTAATATATAAGAGACTTAAATATAATTTTGGTATTGAATCTTGTCTTTGTTGTTTAAATAATATATGTTACTTTTTTCTTTTTGTAGAATTCTATTTGATTTAAACAATATTCATCTTCTTCTCACTAAGTGTTTTATCACAAAGGTTAGCAATCTCACCTCATCAAGCGTCATACTGCAATGTTTCCATGGGAAAAACTAAGAAAAATGCTCAACTTCTAGAACTAATTGCAAGGCATTACTTACCATTTCAAAAGCATGGAAGAGGTGTAAATGGATTATCAAGACCTTCAACGATGTTCACAATCATAACGTGCTTAGTCCTAAGAGTGTGAATCATCTTCGGTGTCATAAGAAAATAAGTGACGAGTCAGCAACTCTACGAAGTATAAATGTCCATAATAAGCCAATTTATTATCAAATCTTGTAGGAAAACCTAAGAGTATATACATGTTGTATCATCTGGAATGGAGCAATTATACCAAGGAGCTTTAGTACTGGAAAATGAAATGCACATTGAAATTAGCATAACTCTTCTAGAGCCATGTTCTCAAAATGTGACTAGTACTGAGCAATTGAGGGTATCTCCTGAATCAAATATTAGAGATCCATTTATTTCACAAACTTAATAATATCTCAAACACTATAACTATGATTACACATGCATTATAAACTTTCCTTTGCTTAAATATTACAAAGCATTTGTAGCTACAAACAAAGCAACTAAGGCCATAGTCAGCCTCCCCAATTCAGTATTGTTTGTCAATGAACAAAACAATTTCCGGTAATTGTAGCAATCCCAGAACTTATTTGATTCATTGTTGGAAAAATAAACACTTATTAAGACAAAAAAAGATTGTCATTATTTCATTTCAATTTGATTTCATATTCTTTCTTTCTGATTTAATTATTATTTTATATTACTTTTTAAACAAACCTGATGTGCATACCCCCATTTTATTATTTTTATTTTTATATACTTTTGGTTTTGGAACAACATTTTTGTTATATGATATGACTTATATATTTGATTTGTCCTTGTTAGTTTCCATCTTTTTCATTTGTCTCTAAAAGTTTTTCAATTTAAATTATTCAATTTAAATTATGTAGTTCAATTTAGTTTTAAAATCATCTATGTCATTAGTTGTTGTTAAAAATAAGCTTATGAGACAAATAGAGAATGGATGTACAAATACGAGAAATGACGTTGAATTGTGTTTGTCTAAATTGAATTATTTTTAACTATTTGTTTAAAATCAGTTCGGGATTGATAACTTATAGCAGAAGCAATGACAAAACTAAGAAATGCATGAGTAAAATGACACAAGCAATTTTTCCTAGTTCACCATCAACTTGATAGCTATGTCCAGTCCACTCACTTAGAAGGATTTAATCCACTAATTCAACTCATTGAATTACACATCACATGACCCTACAAAGTATGTCTTCTCAAAATAGCTTGACAACCCCATACTTTTTTAGGAACACAAACACCTTGACTCTACCAGCCAAATCTTCTCCACACAATCTGACAACCCTAGATTGTTGATAGCACACAACACCTGGATCTTACAAGTCAAGTATGATCTCAACACAATCTGGCAACCCCAGATTGCTTGAGGATTACTAAAGCCACTATCCGGAAGAGTTACAAGAGTTTATAACTTGATTGGTTTGCTTCTAATAAGTTGATTTGATATAATGATTTTCCCACACTACAATGAAACACTAAGCACTAAATAATATAACGTTGAACAAGTGATTTGCTAGAACTTAAAAACTCTGAATACTTTGAAAAATTGAGCTCTTGAGGTTTTATGAATAACATTAGTTTTTAGGATTTATGAGTTTGTTGTTCGTTGTGGTTGTACTTTATTCTTCAACCTTATTCCATTATTTATAGATGAAGTTAGGGTTTGTGAGTTTTGTCCTCAAGAATTTTGAATTGTATCTTCATTCCAACTTGGTAACTAATTATTTCTTCCAAATATAATTCTTAAAGATATATTTTGATAATATGACCTTAACCAATTCTTTATTTTTGAATCTGATCTTGAGGAATTCTTCTAGAAGAATATTGTGCGTATTTATTCAGATTACGTTTGCAAATAAATTCACTCGACTCTTCCTTCGTACACTTGATTTGATTTGAGCGAGAATAAAATTCGGGCTTGTTCTTGGAACTTCAAAACTAAGGATACGACTAAGTCTAGTTCAATATTTTTCCTAATTTATCAGAGCTTTTGACTTTCCATCAGGTCATCGAATTTTCTCCATCAGAATCATTGACTTGATTGTTGGAGCCAAATGATGTGTTGCTTGAATAATCATAGTGAGAGGCAGATGCAAAGTTGCGTGACTTAGAATTAGTGGTATGAGAAACTTCACATTTGTTTCTTTTTTAGTGTTTTTTCAAATTCAGAGTGTCCTTCATAAGAGTGTGTTGTATATCAGAGACAACACTTTCGAACGACTTGCAATCTTCAGAGTCAATAGAATATGTGCTTCAGATGCAAACTGGAACATTGGCTTCAAACTTTAAAGGCATGCTAAAAAATATATTATTCATCAGAGGCATGTTGAAGTTACTGTTCATAAGAGGCATGTTGAGGTTACTATTCATCATAGGCATGTTGAAGTTATTATTCATCAGAGGCATGTTGAAGTTATTGTTCATCAGATGCATGTTGGAGTTACTTTTCATTAGAGGCATATTGAAGTTACTGTTCATCGGATGCATGGACTCTCTAGAGTCTTTAGAGGCACAAAATTCTTCAAAGGATTATTGAATCTTTAGAGGCTTTTGGATCTTCAGAGGTAGACGCAGATACTGACTCATCAGAGGTATGTTGATCAAAAACACGCTTCAGTCTTCAGAGGCAGACTCAGAAACACACTGAGCTAATAGAAGCACTATAGAATAGGCAGATGCGCGAATTTTTCTAGTGCGTGAATTTGACTGATTTGATTTTGTTTCTCCTAACCTTTTCACTTCCTCTGATGGTGGTATCTTTTGGTCACTTTCTCTAGTGATATCCTTTGGTGGTGGTATCATCTGGTCACTTTCTCTAGTGATATCCTCTGGTGGTCGTATCCTCTAATCTTTTCCTCCAATTTTTTCTGTTCTAATTTCTGCATAGTTAGTGAAATTGTTAGCATAAAAATCACATAGAGGAATTGTTCCTGGAATCAACTTGGTTCCAACAATTTTTTTTTTTATAAGTTACACACACACAACCCACGGTTTATATTCTAGTTTTCATTATTCTGAAATAGGTTATCAGTGGCGTTCACTCTTTTTTTTAGTTATATAAGTAAAAAGAGAAAGAAAAAAAATAGAAAAAACCAAATATGTCAAAGCCCACGAAGGCAAAGTGCCTGGTGAATGTAAAGGAAGTATATAGTCCAACTTTGCAAGAACAATTATGTTTACGATAATTATGAGCCATTTTAATATTTGGTAAAATCATTAAATTTAATATAATGAAACTATTATATTTATTCCTTCAAACCCAATTTATTTTGATAAAAAAAAACTAATTTCTTAACTTAAGATATAGATATTTTAAGTTGACTAGTGTAACGTAAATTATAAAACAAAACAGTTCACTTCTTAAAAATACGAAAATTTGTAAAATGAATACAAACTTATAAACATTTATAATAAAAAGTTATTAATATAAATATTTTAAATACAATTGATTTCACTCAAAACAGATTTTTATAGTTCATATTACACCAATTTTAACTCAATTATATCATAACTTTTTATTTATTTTTTTTTGTAGAAAATTACTTCATGGTGTACTTAGATTCTGATACCTTGAATTAATAGTAACACGCCAAAAAAAAACTTTATAATCCAAAGTTAAGATGTTACCTTAAATTAATGGTAACATGCCACTTATTAGGGAACTTGACTTTATGAATGTTTTCTATTTTAACTTGGATTTCCAAGAAAAGAGAAAGTTAATCTTATATTCATCTTCTTCCTTGAATCCAAATTGAGCTTCAACTTCTCTTTTATGGAGAAAACCGTAGTCTCCTTTATTTTTCTCCAATATTCGTGAATGGACTTTAATTCTTCAAATTTATTTCCTTATCTTCATGGAACTTGGCCCTTTCTTCCTCCCGTAAGAATGATCAAGATGATTGAGTGGAGCTATAGAGAACACTTATTACGATGATCGATAAATTGTTTAACTTCAGAATTTTTTTATTTTTTGTTTTTTATTTGTATGGATAATTTAAATATTATTGTTTTTTTAACAATTATGACTTGATTGATTGAATTTATTAATATTAGAATGTTTTATTTTTTTATAGTAATTGATAATTTAATTAATATTAAAATTATATTTTCATTTTTAATATATATTAATATAAAAATTTAGTTTATTTTGTAAAAATAAGTTTTCGTATATTTTGAAATTATATTTTTTTAATAAAGTTATTCATTTATGAGAACAAATATATAAGAGATGAAAAGAGGAAGATGGAGATCGTATGGAAGGAGATGATACAATGAAAGATTAAATACTCAATTAAAGAGCATGAAGATTTGAGGAATGTGTTATAATTAAGTTGGTTTGAAGAAGAATGGTCCTCAATAATTTTCATGATAACAATTTCTTTTTAAGTGTCATAATGAAATTTTTTAAGTGTACAGACCCAAAGTTAAAACTTTTAAAGACTTTGTGTTGTATCATCTGATGAATAGAGAAGATAAATGAAAGAAATTAAGGCAGTTCTCTAAAGAGTCTATTAAAACAATGTATGACACTGATCAACGCGTCTCTAATGAATATGATAATACAATTTTGCTCTGATTATTCTATGTTTGATACATCTGGCAAACCGGTTGATTGTCTAGTCAAACACTAGAGCTGTCAATTTGACAAGCCCCCTAATTATTGGCCCCAACCCACATGTTAGAGGGGCAAAAAAAAATTTTAATTTAAAAGGCCCTTTAAAATTTTGTGGGCTTATTTTAAAACAAAAAAAAATCGATTTTTGTTTGAAAAAAAATTGACAATTTTTTTTTAATTTTTTTTGAGAATTTTTTATTTATTATTTCACAAATTTTTTTGAGAAAATTTTTTTCTAATTATTTTTTTCGATATTTTTTTGAAAAAATCTCAAACTTAACAAAATATTGAGGGCTTATAAGCCACCTGAGCCCCCTCTCTTAAGCCCCATGAAATAATGGACCGAGATTTAAAAAAAAATATTTTGATAGGGGGCCTTATATTAGGAGTTTTTTAAAAAAAAATTAAGGGGGCCTAGGGGTTGGGGGCTTTTTTGACAACTCTAGTCAACACATCAGGTCAACACTCTAACAAAAGTCAATGCTCTGATAAAAAGTCAATTTTCTTAAGTCAAACAATTGAGCATATAACTTTGAAGAAGTTAACATCTCAACATTCTTTGTTCATCAAAGTTGGACTTATTCTCTTATTGAAGAAACACATGACTTCCTCTCAAAATGTCATCCTCCGATTTTTTTTTTCTTCTGCTTCCATTAAGATACGTTAAATTAATTATGAAGACATATTTGGACAAATTTTTAATGTACATATAGATTCAAGATCTCTAAAAATTCAATACAATTCATTATTTTACAAGTTGATTTTATGCAATCTCAACAATGGTAAAATATCATAGTGATGTCGAAGTTTCTCTATAAAAAAACTTGTAATTTTTAATATATATATATATTGAGAAACCTAGTATCATCACATACAACAATCATTAAAAAATTTGTACTAATAGTTGAAAAACTACAAATACATTCTCCGATTATACTTTTTAAACATTTCGAAAACAACTTTAAACACTCTTTATAATTTAGTTCAGTAGTAGTTGTTACTATCAACAGCTTCAATGGAGGTGTTTTAATACTTTTGGTAAGTAGTGAATTAATTCCTTAAAAGTGATGAGACTCAACATAGTTACTATGTTGATGGTGAATGAGAATATTTGACTTTGTTACTTCTCTTTATTTCCTTATTTTACTTTGGCTTGTGTTTCTTCCATTTCTTGTGTTTTTATCTCTTTAGAGTGTTTCAATTTTGGAGGCATTATAGATTGAAATGTATACACACCAACTCTTGAGAACAATGAAAGGGGGAAAATAATATTAAGACTTTATAAATCTTTCTTTTATATTTTTATTTTGTTTCCTCAAAGTATTGTTACCAAGACCAAAAGAGACTTTTGCAGACCCTTCGGATGTTCACCAAATTGGCGTCAGACGTCATTGCCATCTAAGATAATTTTATATGATATATCCGTGTCTGCATCTCAATATATAGCTATAACATTAACTTGCAGTTACAAGTTCGTTCTAACACACTGAAGTGGACGCAATACATCAACTATGGTGATGATGGGCATAGTTATTTACGTTGAAAAGAAAATGTGTTGCTAGTTGCTACTAACTTTGCATCCACGGGAAGGGAATCAATCAAAGAAGCACAAGTTTTTATTATTTCTAATAAAAAATGTGCATTCCAACTGTTTGTTAGTTTTCATGAACAAATGTGCACGCCAATTGTATGATACTTTTCTTCTATGAGCATTGTCTACATTTTGGGCTGCAAAAGAGCTGCCATATACAGTCAGCTTTCTCTATTCTGGGAGCATCGTTTGAATTGTGTTCCTCCTTTTTATGAGTGGATTTGTCATTGTCTCCCCTTTATGAGAGTATTGGTTTTTCTCTTCTATGTGAGAGTTACGTTTTTCATGTATGAGGATTATTGAACCAATTATGACTACATGTGTGATGGCTGGAAATGCAAAGAATGCGCGCCAGGCAATGGTCGACAATGCAATAATTGCGCTGCAGCCAACATCTAGTGCAATTGTTCAAGATGGTTCCCATATATGTCAGGACAACTTAGCATTGTTAGTTGGAACTGTCGGGGCAAGGATAACATACACATAGTTCTCGCTTTAAAATACCTGATTCGGTGCCATCAATCGAATGAGAGTTTCTTTCTTTAATATTGATTTTGAAGTTTACAAGATCCTTTTGACGGATGTTACAACACATGCACACAAACTCTTCTTCCTCAACGCTCTTTGACACTCAATCTTGGAACAATCGTCCAAATTTTGAACACACCTATATTCAAGATGAAAATCACACTTCAATCCTTACAAGATAGACACCTAGAGAACACTCTCTAGAAAACCCCAAAAGATTGCCTCTTTCAGTGCTTCAACGAAAAATCCACCGATGTCTCCTCAATGATTTGTATCTAGAATAGACACCTCAATAATTGATAATCCTCATTGTTGTTTCTCAATTCAAAACTTGATTGCACACACAAGTTGGACAAGAAAAATATTTCAATCTATGCTAAGATTTTGAATGCTTGAGTATGAGGAATGAGTGAAAGTATTCTATTGTTGATAAGTGTATAAAAAAGCTTATATATAATGCATGCAAAATCTTGGCTGATGAAAAATGTTATCTATGAGATATAATAGTGTTTGAAAAATATTGGCTAATGAAAAATGTTATTTATAAGATTGCCAAGCTGTTGGATCGATTCACACACCTTATGAATCAATTCATACACACTGTGTAAACGTGTTTGAAAAACAAATTTTGAAGTTTGAAGCTGTGTGAATCGATTCACAAGACCCCCTGCATTTATGGTGAGCTTTTTTTATGTTTCTAAGTCGACTCATTAGTTGCTAAGTATATTCAAAAGTGTGAATTATTGAGGAAATGATATTTTCATTTCTTGAATCAGAATGGTTACAATTATGGTTTAAATACAACATTCACTAGTCTAATAAATAAATCAGAATTAAATAAGAGAGATTGTACAAGGTCCCTTGATATTCACTATATTTGTCCTATATAATATAATAAATTAGTTACAAAATAATCAGTCAATTAATGACTTATTGTCAGCACCAATTTGGAATTCAACACTCCCCCTCAAGTTGGGCAGTAGATGTCAATCATGGCTAGCTTGGACCTTAACTTCTCAAAATTAGATTTGTGAAGGGTCTTGGTCAGTATGTCTACAGTTTGGTTCTTGGAAGGGTTGTAATCCAACTTGATAATTCCACCATCTATCATTTCTTTTATGAAATGTCTATCTATATCCAGATGTTTCATTCTATCATGGTGGACTGGATTTTTTGCAATATTGATGGTTTCCTTGTTGTCGCACCAGAGGCTCATGGTGGAACCTGTTGGTACTTCTAATTCCTTAAGCATTCCATGAGCCATTGCTCTGAACTCAGCCTCTACACTACTTCTTGCCACCACTGCTTGTTTTTTACTTCTCCAAGTAGTCATGTTTCCCCACACATAAGTGCAATACCCACTTGTTGACTTACGAGTAGTCAATGAACTAGTCCAATTTGCATCCGTGAACACTTTCACACTCCTAATTGAGTCCTTCTTGAAGTGAAGACCTTTTTCGGGTGTCTTTTTGAGGTACTGCAAAATTCGAGTCACAATTTTCATGTGATCTTCAGTTGGCTTATTCATGAAATGACTTACCACACTCGTTGAGTAACCAATATTTGGTCTTGTGTGAATTAGGTAAATTGACTTTCTTACCAATCATTGGTATCTCTCCTTATCAATTTGGGGACTGCCTTCTTGTACCGTCACTTTAAGGTTAGGTTCCATCGGTGTATCAACTGTTTTGCACCCTAACATTTATGTTTCTTCCAACATGTCTATCACATATTTTCTTTGGGATACGTAGATTCCATGTTTGGAATGGGCAATCTCCATCCCAAGAAAATATTTTAGGTGTCCAAGGAACTTGACCTCAAATTCTTTAGCTAGAAATATCTTGAGTTCTTCTATCTCGTTGTCATTATTGCTTCAGATTATGATGTCATCCACATAAACAATAAATATTGCCACCTTTCTTTCACTAGAATACTTGACAAACATTGTATGGTCGGTTTGGCATTGAGTAAAGTTGTGACCCTTAACAACTCGGGTTAGTCTTTCAAACCATGCTTGTGGGGATTGCTTAAGACCATAAAGTGATTTCTGGAGGTTGCATACCTTACCAGTTGTTTGGGGAGTTTCTAGGCTAGGTGGTATTTTCAGGTATACCTCTTCTTGGAGATCACCATTTAGAAAAACATTCTTGATGTCTAGTTGGTGTAAGGGCCAATCCAGATTTACATCTAAGGAGATAATGACACGAACATAAATTTAGTTTTTTCATTGGAGAAAATGTTTCTTCATAGTCCACCCTATATGATTGGGTGAACCCCTTTGCCACCAAGCGGGCTTTGTACCTATTCACACTCTCCCATTATCATTGTGCTTTATAGAGAAGATCCATTTACACCAACTGTTTTTTTCCTTTTGGCAGCTCCACAAATTTTCATGTTCCATTCTTGTCTAGTGCTTTAATTTCATCTTCCATTGCAGCCTTCCATTAAACATGTTGGACAACTTCTTGAATATTTTTTGGAAGTTTTATGTTATCCAATATGGTGATGAAGGCCCTGTATTCTTGTGACAGGTTTCTATGAGATACATAATTGCTAATTGGATATTGAGTGCATAACCTTACTGCTTTCCTCACAACAATTGGTAAGTTAAGATCATTCTCATTTAGATCGCAATTATCATTAGGCTCAAAAACTATATTACCTAGTAGAACTTCTAAATCTGTATTAGGTTCAGAATTTTTTATTGGCCTTGGAGATGTGCAAATTTCTTCCTTTCTTTGAGTTTTCTTCTTCCTTGTGTACACCAGTAGTTCTTTTTCTGGTTCTGTCTCAGATCTAGTTACATATTTTGCTATTTCTCCAGTCACAAGGTCAATTTCTGGTTCTACAACTTGCTATTGTATGAAGGTTTGTTCTGTTTTTTAAAAATGCTACAAATTATGTTTCTACTGCTGCCAATTCTGTTCCATTTCATGTTGCAAATGATGTTGCTGCTGCTGCAAATTATGTTCCATTTCATGTTGCAAATATTGTTCCATTTCACAAGGTTGGGATTTTGCTATGTTTTGTTCTCTCTCCCCTTGAAGGACAACTTTGGGGGAGTATGGTTGATTTTCAAAGAAGGTTACATCCATGGAATGGTAGACTTTTTTGCTTATGGGGCAGTAGCACTTGTATCCCTTCTTATTTGGTAGGTATCCTAAGAACATGCATTTTAGGGATTTGGGCTCTAATTTTCCTTTCTTAGGATGGTTGTCATGCACAAATGCACTGCAGCCAAAGACTTTATGAAGAATGGATGAAAGGATTTTAATATGTGGGTAAATGAATAGAAGGGTTAGGCAAGGGGTTTTGAACTTGAGGGCTTTAGAAGACATTATGTTAATTAAATATGATGATGAAAGGACAACTTCACCCCAAAAATGATATGGTACATTAGTTGATAACATAAGGGACCTAGTAACCTCCATGAGGTGCCTATTTTTCCTCTCGGCAATACCATTTTGTTGTGGTGTGTTCACACAACTGGTTTGGTGAGATTTGAGGGAATGGTGATAATACTCACAACCATTGTTAGTTCGCGGGACTTGGATTTTGATTTGGAATTGGGTTTTGATCATATTGTTGAAGTTCTAAAATATTTCTCCCACTTCAGATTTTTCTTTGATAAGGAACACTCATGAAACTCGTGTATGATCATCTATAAAGGTCACAAACCATTTTGAACCGGTTATGTTCTTAACACGGGAAGGTACCCAAACATCACTATAGATTAATGAGAAAGGTTGGGATGGTTTATAAGATTGAGGAGGATAATGATTGCGTGAGTGTTTGGATAATTAACATATTTCACACTGAAACAAATTTGAACTTTTATTGAATAGAGAAGAAAACAGTTTTTCAAGGTACATAAGTTTGGATGTCCTAAATGATAGTGCCATTGAATGGTAACTTCCTCTAGATTTTCACCACTTGATGCAACAACATAGACTGAAGTATTTCTTCTCTTCTTGGACTCACCATCTTGAAGGACGTAGAGACCTGCACATTCCTCAACATTTCCAATCTTCCACCTTGAATCCATATCCTGAAATTCGCATAGGTGAGACAAGAATTTAGTTATTTTATATCTTGAGTCTATTTACTTATGTACAAAAGGTTGCAATTCAACTTTGGAACATAAGTAACTAAGTTAAGAGTAATGTCCTTGGAGATGATTACTGAGCCTTTACCAATCACTTTTGTTTTTTTGCCATTTGTTATTCATACCATAGAATTGTCATTGCATGGGGAATATTCATCAAATAGTGTGATATCCCCAAGCATATGGTCTGAGCCAAGGTATTCTGGTATGGCAGCAAAATAGACACACGAAGAATTACCTTTTTGAATCCATGAGTTAGATATTCCCTTGTCAACAAAATAGACACACGAAGAATTACCTTTTTGAGCCAAGGTAGCAGTTGAGTGTGTGCTAGTGTTTTGAAGGGATTGTTGTAGCAATTTTCGCAACATCTCCATTTGTTCCTTGCTGAATGGACTTGGTTCAGGTGTTGGGGCTGCCAACCCTTTACCTCATTCTGGTATGGCAGCATGGCGCGAATGTCCCCTTTCCTACATGGTTTTCAATCTGTTGATTTTCCATGAATGACCTAACATGTTTCTTTGATGTGGCCTGGTTTTTTCCAGTGATCACACCATCCTCTAGATTTTTTGTAGCTTCATTTCACAGCCAAGGCCGAACCTTCATTAATGGATCTTTGATTCGTGCTTCCATGCATGACTTTCCTTTAGCTCTCTTATCTTTTCACTTTTAAAAATACTTCTCGGTTTAGACCAAGGATTCTTCCTCTTACATCATCTAGATTATTGTTTAGACCAAGGAGGAACAAGTATACTCAGTCTTTCTCCACCAGTTTTTTGTACTGTTTACTGTCTTCAAGGCATGTTCATACTATATCCTCATAGATAACCAACTATTGCGAGTAACGGGTGAGGGTATGGTAGTAATCAGTGAATGTTGTGTCTCCTTGTCACAGGTCAAAGAGGAGATTCTTGATCTCGAATATGGCAGAAATATTATCATTATTTGAGTATGTCTCCTTGGCAACACTCCAAATCTTAGCTGCAGTGCTGTAATACATGAAGTTTTTGACTGCTTTTGTGCTTATTGAGTCAAGTAGCCATGTCATGACTAAGTTGTTCTCTAGCTTCCACTTTGGGTAATTAGGATCCTTTTTCTCTGTCCCTTTAGCATTATCAGAGATGTAATCTTCCTTCCCTTTTCCTTGAAGGAAGATTTATCCGCTGTCGCACACGGGTCAAATACAATTGATAAAATGTAAATAGAGGTAATAACTTGAGTCATTTCACAAGGACTTCTGATGTAATAACATTAACCAAATTGAAAGTTGAAATTAGAAAAGGGGTTTTTAAGATTTTTATTTTAACAAATGAGCAAAACGATTAATCTACTTATTCGAGTTTCAGACCTATCACAGATTCTATCAATGAGTTTAATTTCTAATTCATGATTCTATTATTATTTGACTATAGAATTGATCAAACAAGCGTAATTAATGTTATGCGAATTTGGTTTCTTTGACTTGATTACGCATCACAATCATCAAAATGTTACAATTAAGAATCAAGCGTCGCAAAATTATAATTCAATTAAATTAGAAACCGAAACCAAATTATCTCAATTGAATTTAATCGATCCTATTGAAATTCAATTTAAGCAATCAAAATATCAATATAATAAAATAAATAGACATTGAATAATGAAGCGAAATTGACAGTGTAACCTGAATCTCAAGATGTTGATGAAACTCTGAACTCGTGGATTAAACAAATGGATAATTGTAGGATAAGCTTATTTGGCTAGTAGCTTAACAAGAAATAAATACCTAGATCATTTCAATATATGCATGCGGACAAGAGTCAAGTCAAGTTCTAGCGTAACTAGCAATCATGAGTGAGATAACACACAAGAAAAAAAAGAAGATGGAAAAATGTATTTCATTCATAATAACGCTCCAAAATCTCACAAAGGTTAATGACCAATCACAAATGATACATAATTTAGCATTTTAATCCAATTTATTTTACCAAGAATTCAAAGATACTATCCAATCATGCTAGTCGAAACAAACTCACAACATTTTCTCACAACATTTACAATCGCAAAATCTGATAAAAAACATGCAGTGCAATGCCCATTTTTATTTATTTATTTATTATTTATTTATTTATTATTTACTATTTATTTTTTATTTTTTTTATTTTTTTAAAATAACAAATAAAATCCTAAATAATACCCCCACACTTAAATTACACAGTGTCCTCAATGAAAGTAGCAAGTATAAAATAAGAGTAAGGAAAGGAAGCTCCTTATTCAAACTTCAGCGTAGGTGGGCTTTTCCAAGGAGAGTTCTTTTATGGTAGCATCTTCAAGCACATAGCTCTCATGGAATAGCTTGAGGCTTTGTCCATTTACTTTGAACACCTTCTCGGTATTTTCACTTTTTATTTCCACTACACCATGAGGAAAAATGTTAGTAACAACAAAAGAGCCAACCCACTTCAATCGAAGTCTCCGAGACATAATTTTCAGACGGAAGTTGAACAATAAAACTTTTTGACCAATGGAAAATTCCTTCCTAGAAATCATCTTATCATGAAAGTACTTGGTTTTCTCCTTATAGATCCGAGAGTTCTCATAAGCTTTAAGTCTAAGCTCTTCAAGTTGTTGCAATTGAAGCTTTCTCTCAAAACCTGCTTTCACCATCTCAAGGTTACAACTCTTGGCCGTCCAATAAGCACGGTGCTCTATTTCCACTAGAAGGTGGCATGCCTTATCAAACACAAGTCGATAAGGGGATATCCCTATTGGTGTTTTATAGGTTGTTCTATGAGCCTAAAGAGCTTCTTCAAGTCGGTGGCTCCAATCTTTCCTATTTGGCTACACCATCTTTTCTAAGATCTATTTGATTTCCCTGTTTGAGATTTCAGTTTGCTCATTAGCCTGAGGATGATAAGGTGTAGAAACTCTTTGCACAACCCCATACTTTCGAAGCAAAGCGTCCATTGTGCAGTTGCAAAAATGAGTGCCTGGATCACTTATGATGGCCCGAGGTATTCCAAACCTGCAAAAAAATATTTGATATGATAAAACCTACACCAAATTTAGAATCGTTAGTCCTATGGGTATTGCTTCCACCCACTTCGAAACATAATCAAAAACTAGTAAAATATAGAAAAAACCAAAAGATACAGAAAAAAGGCCCATAAAGTCAATGCCCCACACATCAAATACTTCACAGAAAAGCATAGATTGTTGAGGCATCTCACTCCTACGAGTGATTGTTGTTCCTGCTATTTGGCACTGTTCACTACTTTTTTTGTGTGTTGCAAAAGAATCTTTAAACAAAGTGGGCCAAAAGAAACCCGAGTCTAAGAATTTTCTTGTTGTCCGTTGAGGACCAAAATGTCCCCCAACTTGAGAGGTGTGACAAAAATGAAGAATGCATCGAGCCTCATGGTGGGAAACACATCGCCTAATCATCTGGTCGCTATAGAATTTCCACAGATATGGATAATCCCACGTATAGTATTTGACATCACTGTTAAGTTTGTGTATTTGTGTTCTGGATGCATTTGTAGGAAGGACTCCAACAACTAGATAATTACCTAAATCAGCAAACCAAGGAGTTACCTCATGCAACTTTAGCAGTTGCTCATCAAGGAAGTCATCTTGAATGGGGATGGGGTCCTCATCCATTTTTATTCAGCTCAAATGATCTGCCACCAAATTTTCAGCTTCACTCTTATCTTTAATCTCTAAATCAAATTATTGGAGTAACTACATCAACTGGATCAATCTCGATTTTGCTTCTGGTTTCTTTAGCAAGAACTTCAAAGCTGCATGGTCAGTAAAAACAACTACATTCGAACCTAGAAAATATGATCTAAACTTATCAAGTGCAAAAACAATAGCTAAAAGTTTTATAGTATAATTAGCTTGTGCAGAATCTAAAGTGCTAGAAGCATAATAAATAACATGGGCAACCCTACCAACCCTTTGTGCAAGGATTTCTCCCACTGCATAGTTAGATGCATCACACATAATTTCAAAAGGGAGGGTCCAATTGGGCGGCTGAGTTATGGGAGTAGAGGTCAGTGCTGCCTCTAAGTAATCAAACGTCTTGCATTTTTCATCAAAGGTGAAACTGGTATCTTTTTGCAGCAAATTTGACAGCGGAAGAACTATCTTGCTGAAATCCTTGATAAAGCGCCTATAAAAACCTGCATGGTCAAGAAAAGAACAAATCTCGCGGATGCAAGATGGGTAAGGAAAATTAGAAATCACATCAATCTTGGCAGGATCAACTTCCATCCCATTCTTAGAGATCACATGTCCCAAAACTATGCCTTGCTCAACCATAAAATGACATTTTTCATAATTCAGCACAATGTTAGTTTCAATACATCTATGCAACATTCTATCTAAATTGCTCAAGCATGCATCAAATGAGGAACCATACATAGTAAAAATAATCCATGAAAGTGTCATGAGCATTGCATAGGGCAAAGGGCATCCTCCTATAGGCAAATGTGCCGAAAGGGCAAGTCAACATGGTGTTTTCTTGGTCCTTTGGTGCAATATGGATCTGTAAATTACCAAAAAAACCATCAAGAAAACAATAATATGACTTACCAGCCAACCGTTCAAGCATTTGATCAATGAATGATAAAGGAAAATGATCCTTTCTAGTTGCCTGGTTTAGTCTCCTGTAATCGATGCATACCCTCCAACTGTTTTGCATTCGTGTGGGGATAAGTTCATTATTTTCATTTTTAACCACTGTGAGTCCAGTTTTCTTAGGGACTACCTGCACCAGACTCACCCATTGACTATCAGAGATGGGTATATAATGCCTACTTGTAAGAGCTTGGTTACTTTTTTTTTTTTTTACAACATCCATAATTAATGGGTTAAGTTGCCTTTGGGGCTGCCTGACTGATTTTACCCCATCCTCTAGTAGTATCCTATGTATACACATGGATGGGATAATACCAGGAATATCAGCCAAGGTCCATCTGATTGCCTTCCTGTGTTTTCTCAAAATCTACAACAACTTCTCTTCCTTTTCATCTTCAAGTTTGGCTGAAATAATCACAGATAACTTGCCACTTCCGTCTAAATATGAATATTTCAAATTTTCAAGAAGTGGTTTAAGCTCTATAGTCGGTGGCTGTTCAATGGAGGGTACAACCCCAGTGGTCGAAGCTAAGTCTGCAAAATCAATTATGTTAGTAGAAATATCAATATCAGCATAATGATCAACCTGCAAAGCAGCTTCGATCTCAACACACACATATCACAATTGAGTATCTATACATAATTCACAAGTTTAAGTATTATCAAAACCAGACAATGAAGGAAAATAAATAGCAGATATATCGGGGTAAGTGTCATAAACCAAATCAGGAAGCCATTCAATTTGAAAAATAGAATGCTCTTCCATGGGGTGTTTCATAGCATCAAAGATGTTAAATTTTACAATGTTATCACCAAATTCCATGGATAGAGTTCCAACATGTACATCAATTTTTGTTCTAGCAGTTTTCAAAAATGGTCTCCTTAAGATGATAGGCGTCCTGTTGGACTTATTCTCTCCATCTCCCTCCATTTCCAGACTGTAAAAATCTACAGGAAATATCAATTAATTAACTCGAACAAGTACATCCTCCACAAGTCCAGTAGGACTAGTATTGCTCATGTTCGCCAATTGAATGGTATTACCTATACTCTGTAAAGGTCCAAAAGGAAGAGAGTTAAAAATAGATGTAGGCATAACATTAATGGAAGCTTCTAAATCTAACATAGCATTTTCAAATTGACTATTTCCTATGGCACCTTGAATGGAAAAAGTTCCTGGATCTTTGAAATTCTGAGGCATGGGTTGAATGAGGGCTGAAAAATTTCGCCTCATGTTTACTCTTTCATTCCCTTTTAACTTTCTCTTGTGTATGCACAACTCTTTTAGAAATTTTGCATATCTTGGAATCTGTTTAATTGCTTCAAAGATGGGAATGTTCACTTCCACCTTCCTAAATGTATCTAGGATCTCTTTATCCCTCTCTGCCTCTTCCATTTTCTTAGTCTTCACTGCCCTTTGAGGAAAAGGAAGTGGTATATTTTTTCTCAACATCAACAGTTTCAAGTATCAAAGTGTCCTCAACAACCTTGTTATTTTTCACAGTAGTTTTAGGTACCTTTGGTATTTCAATAGCTTTCTTAGACCTCAATGTAATTGTACTAACATTGGGAGCATTTTGATTTACTACTGATTATGTAGGCAATTAATTTGACCCCTGAGTCTACAATTGATTAATTGAAGTGGCTAGCTGACCAATCTTTGTTTCCAAATTTTGAATGGTGGAATCTGTTCTTTGTTGAAATTGGAGATTGTGGAAAACCATCTGTTTAATGAGGTCCTCTAATGAAGGTGCAATGTTTTGCCGCTGATGTGGAATGTTTAACTGTTGCAGAATATTTTGCTGCTGTTGCTACTGCCTAGGTTGTTGTTTGCAGATGAATTCCCCTATCTCAGGTTGGGATGTTTCTCCAACAAGGATTATACCTGTTAGATGACATATCATAGTTGGCTTGAGGATTGTATATATTTGCTGCATATGCTTGAGGAGCATCATCAATTGGATCTTCTGGCAGTGTAGGACATGAATCTGTAGGATGCTCTGGAGAAGTGCAAATACCACAGACCATAGCTTGGGTTTTACCTATTGCCAATTTTTTTAGTAAAGATGTAAGATCATCAAGTATGTTTTCTTAATTCTTGTGGGAAGAAGCTGGAATTTCATTCACACCCTTGTCAACACTACTGAATTGCTTCTAGTTGTAAACTGTTGAGAATTAATGGACATGTTCTCAATCAAAGCCTTTGTCGCTTTTGGGGTCTTATCGACAAGTGCTCCCCCACTAGCAGCATCCAAAATGCTTCTATCCATAGGTAGCAAGCCTTTATAAAAATATTGGATGAGAAATTGTTTAGAAATCCGATGATGAGGACATCTATACAATAATTTCTTGAATCTCTCCCTATACTCATGTAATGATTCGATGTCAATCTGCCTAATGCCACATATTTATTTTCTAATTGAAGTAGCTCTAGAGCAGGGAATCATTTTTCTAGGAACAATTTCTTGAGATTATTCCAACTTGTAACAGAACCTGGTTGAAGGTAGTATAACTAGTCCTTGGCAACATCTTGGAGTGAAAATGGGAAGGCTCTCAGCTTAACATGGTCTTATGTGACTCCTTGAGGATTCATGGTAGAACACACAACATGGAATTCCTTCAAGTGTTTGTGGGGATCCTCACCTGCAAGACCATTAAACTTTGGAAGCAAGTGTATTAAACCAGATTTAAGTTCAAATGGTAGAGTAACTTCAGGATATGTAATAGACAATGCATTATAAGTGACATTAGGTGTAGCAAGTTGTCTTAAGGTTCTATTATTCGCATCATCCATATTTTGCAGCAAGTTGTCAATTTCACTATCAAACTCTAACTCGTTACCACTAACAGCTCTACTAAGTCTACGACGTAAATGAAATGTCCTATCTATTTCAGGGTCAAGGGAATGCAGATTTACAGAACTAGCCCTAGTCATGCATCATAATAATAATGCAATGCAAAATCACAATTCTGAAAATTCGAACAATGTCCCTATCGCTAAAATTGAAGTGAAAAATTGAAAACCCTATAAAATAGAATCCAAAAAAATTAAAAATACCACCAAAAATTTCTAAAAATCAAATAAAGGCAACACAATTTTTTTGAAATTTTTAGAGAATATGAAAAATTCAAAAAATTGAAAAAAAGGGGTCTAAACGAAGGAATTTGGGATTTTGAGCGTTGAACCCCGTAAGTCCCTTCTACGGGGGTCTTGTTTCTTAATTTTTTATGATTTTTTGGTGAAATTTTGGGGCAATCCGAGACAATTGCCTGAAAACCGGGTTTTTTTTACTAGCAACGTGCCTACGAGGTAGCAACAAGCCTCTATCCAACCTATAGAGCAACAAAACACGAAGAAACAATTGTAAGGATGGTTAGTAATACTCTAAAATTGGTTAATATTGTTATCAGAGAGTCCCTGACAATGGCGCCTATTTGATCCGCTATCGCACATGAGTCAAATACAATTGATAAAATGTAAATAGAGGTAATAACTCGAGTCGTTTCACAAGGACTTATGATGTAATAATATTAACCAAATTGAAAATTAAAATTAGAAAGGGGGCTTTTTAGATGCTTGATTTAATAGATGAGCAAAATAATTAATCCACTAATTCAAGTTTCAAACCTATCACATATTCTATCAATGAGTTTAATTTCTAATTCATGATTCTATTCTTATTTGACTATAGAATTAATCAAACAAGCGTAATCAATCTTATGTGAATTCGGTTTCTTTGATTGGATTAAGCATCACAATCATCAAAATATTACAATTAACAATCAAGCGTCGCAAAATTATAATTCAATTAAATTAGAAATCGAAACCAAATTCTATCAAATGAATTTAATCGATCCTATTGAAATTCAATTTAAGCAATCAGAATATCAATATAATCAAATAAATAGAAATAGATTCATGAAGCGAAATTGACAGTGTAACATGAATCTCAAGGTGTTGATGAAACTCTGAACTCGTGGATTAGTCTTATAAAATTAGCCTTTCATGAAATTAAAATTAAAAGTGTTTATTTCTTTTATCAATCTGAATCCGAAAATTTCATGTCCAAGAATGGAAAGAAAACTCCCAATATATAGTACTCGATTTTGGACTTTAAAAATAAGTTGCCCGCTATTTAAAATTATTACAAAATTCCAGATTATGAAATCTGCAATTTAGGTCCAGTAAAGTTTGGCATTGGGCTTTTATTCCAACACAAAAGTTGTAGCTTTGATATTTAGCTTTCCAACGCCTGCTCGCATGCGCCAATCCGATATCCAGAGCTCAAGTTATGGCCTACAGAGCAAACAAGGGTCAAAATGCCAATAATAAAATTATAATTCAATTTCGATCCATAGTTTAGAAATAAGCTAAAAATTTATTCTAAGCTATAAAGATGTTTTAAAATTCCAAACTAAAAAGCTAGAAACATCAAATGCTATGATCAAAGATCTGGATAGATCTCGCCCGTTCGGTGTAGTTTTAGCCATTTAATTTGTAGCTAGTAATGGATATAGTAGTGTTTTCGGCCAGGCTGGTAATTGTGGAAGTTCAAGCTGCCATTTAAGGGTTTGGGTTTATGACTGAATTGTTTTCTTCAACCATGGAATAATGGTGTTTCTTTCACTTGGACCAGATTTGCTCTAATACCATGTGAATAATTGAGGAAATGATATTTTCATTTCTTGAATTGGAATGGTTACAATTGTGGTTTAAATACATCATTCCCTTGTCTAATAAATAAATCAGAACTAAATAAGAGAGATTTACTGTACAAGGTCCCTTGAAAATAATTTTGAAACAATAAAAAGGGAAATTCGAATTCTAAAAAATGATGTTTAAAATCATCAAAAGGAACTAGATGCAATTCAGTTAAATATGAAAAGCCTTTCAGGAGTTACTTGTAAATGACATAGATAGAGGCAAACAAGTTTATCTGATATATGGAGTTCGCAGAAACAATAAGCATGACATTGATTTTCAATAAACAAAGAATATCCCAAATATTAGCAATGATAATGTTTATGCTCTTAATTTAACGACAATCTCTGTTACTGGTAAAAAGTATAAATTTGTTACTGTTTATGACTATTCGATATAGACATGCTTAAATTCCTAAGACACAAGGATGAGTAACATGAAGTATTTTCTACCTTCTACAAACAATTGCAAACTGAAAAAGCTTTTTGTATCACAATAATTCATAGTGATCACAATGGAAAATTTGAAAACAAACCTTTTGTGAAGAGAGTGGTATTTTACATAATTTCTCATCTTCTAGAATATTCCAACAAAATGGTGTTTTTGAAAGGAAAAATAGATCTTTTCAAGAAATGGCTTGCACCAAGATTCATGAAATAAGTGTTGCAAAACACTTTTGGGCAGAGGCAATCAATACTTCATGCTATATTCATTAAAACCTATTTTAAATAAGACTCCTTATGAATTGTGGAACGAAAGAAAATCAAACATTTCAATTTTTCATCAATTTGGTTGTACTTGTTTTATTTTGAATAGTATACTATGGAAAATCTAGGCAAATTGAATACTAAGAAATTTATGGTCTTAAACAAGTTCCAAGAGCTGGGTATGACATTCTACACAAACGACTCTCGATAAAACATTAGAGGCATGTTAACATTTTTACCTGCAGCTTCATCAACAAAGTTTGTTGTAATAAGAAAATTAATAGTATCTTTTCTCAAACACAGTTAAGTGCTCAATCAAGAGACAGAGCTCTTATTCCAATTGAAGATTGAAAACAACAACAAAGACGAGGGTTTGAATTGTGTTTTTAAATTTATATGTAGGTTTAACTGTATATTTGGCCACCAAGTGATAGTGTCGTATTTGATGGCACATAACAATAGTGTCATTAGCACCATTTGTGCATGCTCATCCGAGAAAGTATTGTGCACGAGATCTTCATCCCATTCGTTCTTATTTGGAAACCATAAGTCCTTTATCATCAAATGTTGATGAGCTTGATACTAGAGCGGTTGTAAAGTAATAGCATCAGAAGAATATTTAAGCTACTATCATCGCCTATAGCCTATCTCATGCCCCAATTCAAATTGTTGTTCACCACAAACTTGATAGTTACGTCCAATCATTTCAACATGAAGGATTTTCCACAAAAAATTTATCTCAATTGATGTTTTAATAACAACAAATCTTATTAATTAAATGATTAAGATATTTTAATACATCTTGTTATCTAATGTGCACTCTTAAGTATTTTAATTAAGATATATATATATATATATATATATATATATATATATATATCCAAAAAGGGTTTGATAAAACTATTATCAAAGGGTCACTGACAATAGGAGATAAATTCTATTATCAAATCTTGTTCAAAGGTTTGCATACGATATATGGCGTTTGCTAATTTAATGAAACAAAACCAAGCCCATAAACCACGAAAATTAAAACATGGTAAATCGTCAAGGAAGAAATCCAAATCGGTTGTTTTTAGGAAAACAAATTGAAAAACAACATAGAAAAAGCAAAAGTTCATAATAAATTAAACTAAACACACTTTCTGATGCACAAGATCAGCTATTAGCTGCAAGTTCAGAGCATACTTAATTTGCAGAATGTAAAGAAGGATTTGATGAGAAAAAATGAAATATAATTAATACATACTAACAAATACTTACAATTAGATCTGGTTTTGAAAACTGAAATGAAAAATACAATTATGGAAATATATGAGACACTCAAGAAACTCTCAAGATTTCTAATAGATGTTATCTTGCTGTATTCCACTCTGCCTTGAACTGAAGACAAGCCTTCCTTATACAGGGAAAGGGTTCTGCATGTACAGCTTTGGTGTAGTGGAGGAAATGATGAGATTCCTTTTGCTTTTGGTGCCGCGTTTGGTTTCTAGTGTATATGGCAGACAAGTGCCCGAAGCTTTTGCTTTTGCTTTTTAGAAAATATTCGATTTTTTTTCTTCTGATAATAGAATTTTTTTTTTATTTTTTTTTAAAGTCTGGAATCGAATATGGGCTAGGCCCGAGACTTAATATATTAACCTATTTTTGGTGAAGTCTAATTTTGGGCTTGGCCCAATACATGACATGATAGACTTTTTTTTTGTTGGGCCTTCAATTAGTTGGGCCAATGTTTTTATTTTGTAGAGGTGAAGATACCAAAACAATCATCTTCATTGTCATCTCCCAGGTTCGTGGAATTTTCGGAAGCAGTTGCTGAGGAAACATTTGACGAGTCGGTCTTGCTTTTCAGAAGCTAGGCCATAATCTCAAAGAATTCTTCTGCAGTTTTAGCCGCTGCCAATTAAGTTTGAGCAAATGATTTTTGAGCTAAGAATTGTGTTTGCATTGTTTGAGGTTTTTGCAATCCTTGCTTTTGGAGCCATGTGGATACGGCTTGCTTTTTGATATTCAGAGGGATGGAAAATTTTGTCCACCATCTAGTTTTGAATCTTCGAACGAGGATTGTTTGTACCTGTTGTTGATTTATTTCAAAATATCAGGCTGTTACCCATGGTTAGAAGAATTTTGTGGAGAAAAGCATTAAGGGGTGGAAAATGCGTTCTCTGTCTATAGGTTTGTAGTTGGTTTTGTATAGTTGGAAGCTTTCATGGACTTCCGGATGAAGAATTTCTGGGGTTGAACCATAAAGTTTCCACCAATGGGAAAACCATTGAGGGATTTTTGAGGGATTTTTGAGGGGTTCATGGTGAGGTTAAAGAAAAATAGCCAAGTATGACTAAATTTTTGGTTTTGAATGAGGAAAACATTATACCAGGCTTGTTTGTAGTCCCAGTAATTGAATGTTCTACAGTGATTTATTGTGGTTTTGAACTCTAGTGGGAATCGTTTTGGGGTATGAAGGTTTGATCCCCATTCTGAAGGTGGGATTATTTTGTATATTTTTGCGGTCGAATATGCGACTGGTCCTTCTTTTGGGTTGTTCTGTATTGTTACAGAACCCGTTATTTCAAGAATAGATTTGTAGTAAGGTTGGGGTTTTGATAAATCCCAAGGTTTAAAAAACCAGCCTTCTGGAAAAAAAATTGAAATGACCAATTGAGGATTTTTGTCATAAAAGTGGTCCTCAATTGTCCAAATGTTTTGAAATTCTGTTTTAACAAAATACTCAGATTTTGGTTTGAACAAAGTAATCTGAGATTCATTTAAAACAATTTTTGATTTTTCTTCTTGTTGTAGTTTTGAAATTATTTTACAGGATGGTCCCTCCTGTGGGGGTTTTGAAATTAATTTACAGGATGATTCCTCCTGTGGGGGTTTTGAAATAATTTTTTGAGAAGGGGTCTGTGAAGATTCTCCCTTTTCTTGCCCTGATAAAGATGGCAATTCAAGTGAGAGATATTCAATTTCTTTTTGGAGTCTATGGAGTCTTGCAATTTTTTGAAGATGAAGGTCTTCTAAAATTGAATTCTTGATCTTCTGGAATCTGTCAGGTTCAAGTGTTTGTTGGCTAGCAAGCCATTTTTGGATTTGATTTTGTTCTTCATTTTCTTCAACGGCTTTTACCCAAGATCAGATGGGTTTTGCCGATGAAAGAGGTTTTGAGTTGTCTAGTGGTTGGTCCTTTTGGACCTCGATTCTTTTTTATTTTCTGGGCATCACTCAAGTCCTGTTTTGAAGAAATTCTCTTGTTAGAAAATCCGGAATTGAGTTTTGATCTCCTTTAATAAATTCAATTTCAAAATAAAAAATACTAAGGATTGCTGGCCATCTGGCTAAAATTTGTTTTGATGAAATGTTTTGAACATCTTTTTGTAATACTTCTTTTGTCAGGAAATTTTTCTGCGAAAGATAGGGATCTTTCAATAGGGGTAATAGTACCCCGAGAGATATAATGTCATAGGAAACGGATTTTTGTTTGAAAAAGAGAAACTTTGGATTTTGAAACAACCAATCCATTTTTCTTAGTGATCATTAAAAATGTTCTAAGATGTTTGAAATATTGTTCAATAGTTTCAGAGAATATTAAGACATCATCAATATAGACAATGCAAAGTTTTGAGAATGGATTAAAAATTTCATTCATAATTCTTTGGAATTCTGAAGGAGCATTCTTTAATCCAAAGGGCATTACCGTCCACTCATATTGACCAAACGGGACCGTAAAATCTGTTTTATACCAATCTTTTGGATCAATTTGTATTTGCCAAAATCCTGATTTCATGTCAAATTTTGAAAATACAGATGAAGAGTGTAATTTTTGTAAAAGATCTTTTCTGCGAATATATTTTAAAGCTTTGTTTAAAGGTTTGTAGTTTATGACTAACCTAGGTGTACCTCTTTCTATTTTAGAATTTTTATTCACATAGAAGGCTGCACAACTCCAAGGTGACCAAGATTTTGTAATTAGACCTTTTTGTTCTAGGTCTTGGATTTCTGCTTTGCAATGTGTTTCAAGTTCATAATTCATTTGGATAGGTCTAGCTTTCGTTGGGATTTGTTTATCGGAAAAGTCATTTTCATATGGTAGGTCTACCATATGTTGTTTTCTGTTCCAAAAAGCATTTGGTAAAGCTGAACAGATTTCATTTTCAATTCTTTTTTGGAGATATGAAATTTTTTGTTTTATGAAACTATTTTGTAATTGTTGTTCAGTTTTGAGAAAAGAAACATCTTGTTTTAGAAAATATAAATGTTTTTCTTTTCCTTGAATTAAACAATTTAATTCAGTTTTGTAAACAGAACAAGCTTTTAAAAGATTTAAATTCATTGTTCTGGGTTTTTCAATAAAAGGGAAAACAATTTTGGCTTCTTTTGTTTTGCAAGAAATACTGTCGTAATTGACTGAATAGGGAGTTATCATGTTAATGAAATGAGTCCCTAAAATGACAATATGAGTAATATTTTCTAATAAAACAAAAGGACTTTTGATTGAAACGTTACCATTTTTAATGGAAGCTTCAGTTTTACTTTTTATAATCATGTTGGAGTTGTTAGCCGCAACAAGTTTTTCATTAGATTTTTGTAGAAATCTGTTTGGTACAATGCTACTTTTTAAGCAATTTAAATCTGCTCCAGTATCAAAAAGTGCAATTGTTTCAAATTTGAAATCTTCAGAAAAAACTAAATTAATTTTGATTAAATATTTTCTTGTTGTTATTGTTCTTAAAACGAACAAGAAATCCTCTGGGATTTCTTCTAAATTTTCAATTTTGTTAGAATATTCTTCATTTTCTCTTTCTTCTTCACCCTGTTCATGGTCAGAAGAGGTTTGATTTTGTGCCTAGGAAAGAAAATTTTGAAGAATGTTTGAATCAATTTCTTGTTTTTGTTTAAGAGTTTTTAACTCTTGTTTTACAATTTTAATCTCCTCTTGCAGAGATTGAATTGTGACATGGGCTTGTGACTTTGTTCTTTTTCCTAAGATATTTGTTAGGTCATAAGTGGTTTTAGGAAGTAATTTTGATGAGGATGTGGAAGGTTGACTTTGTTTTGACTCAAAAGTATTTAATAGTTTTCCTATTATTTCCTTTTGAAGTTTTGTATCTTCAACCTGTTTTATAATATCAAGAATTAGTTCTTGATCCTATGTTAAAACATTAATTGATTTTGTACTAGCTTCTGAATCGCCAAGAGAGTCTGAGGTTCCTAGTTCATCAAACTGTAGAGGTTTATCATTTTCTGATGGACCTATTTCAGAATCTGTGACAGTTTCTTCTTCAGAAATTTCTAAAAGTATTGCCTCTATTTTTTGAATTATTTGTTCATCGATTTTTAATTCATGGAGTTTTTTATTTCTCTTGCAATATCTTGAGATGTGTCATGTTTGGCCACACTTATAACAAGTTATTTGTTTTGAAGTTTGAGGTTCGAACTTCTTTTGGAAAGGTTTTTTCTTGTAAAAATTAGGTTTTCTTTGATTGTAAGAATTTTGGGGTCTAGATTTTTTATAGAACTCAAGTCTGCCTGGTTTGGTGAAAGATTTTCTGTGAGGTTTTCTATAAGGTTTCGAACAAGATCCTTCACAATCTTTCGAAATATTTGTCATGGGTATTTAAAAATTATTTACAAAAAGAACCTAGTTCTTGTCTAGTTCTTTTCATTTCCCATTTTAGATGTTTTTGGAGTTTTAAATCTTGACAGATTTTCAAACCTTCCTTTTGAGTAAAGCTAACCAATTCCCCATAAGTTAAATGGTTATATGGGATTTGGTTTACCCCATAGACTTCTTTGATTTTGTTTCTAACCTTTTCTCCTAAAAGGGTTGGGAGTCCTGCAAGGAATTTCTCCTTCTAGAAAGGTTGGTTTGAGTCTTATCTTAGCATAACTCTGGTTAGGAAAGTATTTTTTTAATATTGGAACTCAGAAAGTTTTTTACATCTAAGGTTGGATAGGAGTTCTGCATTTTTATCTTTTAAGTGTGATGGATCACCTATGAAGTGCAAGCTAATTGTGTGTATTAGTGTTGCAACTGCATCAGGTATTGGGTTTCCTATTTCGTCGAGGATAGGAATTCCTTCCTCTGTGGTTTGAATTGCGTTCAAAATTTCTAGGTGTTGAGAGGGTGTGAGATGGTAATCCCACCATCCTTTGAGTTGGCCTGAGAATCCTGTTATTAGTAGTTCAGCTATGGCTTGGTCAGTTGTGTTGGCTTCGGTTTTGTAAGCATTTGATGCCATTGTCATTTGTTGGAGGAGACTTAGGATGTTGTATTCAGACATACCATCTATGTTCCATTCATAGACAGTATTGGCATTGAATTTGGATTGAGAGAGGACATTAGGTCTATTTTCAATAACTAAGTCTGGTGTTGTGACCATGGTTAAAGGTTAACCCTTCTGCCATTGAAGTTTGCATAGGTTTTGTG
>NC_021161.2:30134239-30147844 GCF_000331145.2 Cicer arietinum
TGTGACCATGGCTAAAGGTTGACCCTTCTGCCATTGAAGTTTGCACAGGTTTTGTGATTCGTGTTCAGTTTCGGAAATTTGGTCTAAAGTCGTAACCGTTTTGTCAAAGGTATCTTTAGCTACCATTGGTGTGGAGGTAGAGGAATGTTCTATCCTACTGAGTTGTTCATGTAGGGCTTGGGTGAATTCTGACCTGCCTTCCCTAAATAGTTTTTGGCTTGTTTTTGAGATTTGAAATGGTTTAAAAACAAGGTTTTTAGTTTTGAATTAGTTGTCTCAATCAGAGGGACAGTGGAATTCTGTTGATGTTCCTTTATCTTAGTTAATCGTTTCGCAATTGTACTAAGATGGACATTTGTAAGATTATTTTGTTGAATGATATTTTGAATATCTTTTTCCGAACTATCACTTGGGATTTTGAAAAGGGCAGCTTCTACTGGTTTTTCAAGGTGTGTTATTATGATTTGTCTTAAAGGTGGGTGTTCAGACTGAATTTTTTGTCCAGTTGCCAAATCCCATTCTGCAGTTTTATTTTTGGTTGTTATGGGATTAACAGAACTTAGGTTTTGTTTGAAAGGGTAAGAAATTTGGTTTTGTTTCGCATATATTTCAAACCATTCAAAGAATAGAATATGGGTCTTGTTTTGTAAAATGAACTTGTAAAATTCATTTTGAATATATTGTCTTTGTTTTAGAAAGTTTTTGAAGAACCATGTTCTTTTTTCTGTATTTTTGGAAGCATAAAAATCGTTATGGAGGATAGTTTTATCAACTTCAAACTCTTTTTCTATGACATTTAGTTCATTAACAACATTTTCAGCAACATTTTCAGTTATAGCAGAAAAAAACGGCGAAGTAGGTGGAGAAATGTTTTGTTGTTCCTCATTAGTGTTTTGAGGTGTTGTGTAAATTTGATAGGTATATTTGTGGAATAGTCAACATTTTGAAAAGAAGCACTTGGTATGCTGGAACATGAAAAACGTGGTTTTGTAAAGTTTTTTAATTTTTGAGACAATTGTATGCAAACTTATCCGGTGATCCTTTGAAATATATATATCCAAAAAGGACTAAGTAAAAGAGGATTAATCTCCAACAATATAAGCACAAAACAAATTAACATATACAAAGAGAGAGATGCAATCATTGGATCAAGTCTTGGTTTGGCAAGGAACAAATGCGGAATCTACACTCCTCGTATATTCAAATAAAGGCTCAGTAAGCATGAAGAATATTCAAATCATTCATAACATAATTAAGGAATTAGGACAAAAAAATAATATTTGTAACATGATAAAATGAGATGCTGCCATATCAGATCAGTAGTTATGCTATCAAAAGAGTTCAAAAGGAACAAGAACTTACGAGAAGACAACAACTCAACAAGAATAAGTTCAAGTAACAAGTTTATGAACTTCATAAAGTTTATAAGTTCATAATGTTCAAAGATAAATTAGAAAAGTAAAAGTTTGACTGAAAAGGGGTTAAATCACTGCACTTACACTATTCACTACTGAACAAAATTCGAATAAGTCCCCTGTTTCCTCTCTCGAGAACTACAAGACAATAGCAAACCCATCAAGCATTATGGAGTCCACTTAAACTTCAGAATGCTCATGGTTCTTCAAATAAAACTTAACCAACTATTACCATGTGTTAGGACTCGAGTCCAACGGTCACGTCAAGGCCTCGAAACATATTTGAATCTATAACATTCCTCTATAAATAAATAAAAAAAGAGCTCCTAACTTGAAGTAGAAGTAAAACAACATCACTTATTCAAATTACTTTTTATATAAGGTGCTTAACTTGATTAAAAGTTCTACCACACTCAAAGTCTATCTTAGATTTGTAAATCTTCATAAAGTTCAGACAACATGATACCAACTCAAATCCTCACTTGTAAACATTTTGAAGTCGTTATTTGGATTGTAGAAGAGATTCAATCTTCATCTATAAGTTGTAAAGTCTAGAGTGAGTTAGAATAAGGCTAAGAAATAAAGGTGAGAAAGTCCAAGTGAAAAATTTGGAAGTTGTCAAAGTTTTCCAGGCATTATAGTGAAAAGGTTCACTAAGAGTGAAGATTGGACGTAGTCTAAGTTGGACGAACTAGTATAAATTATGTTTATGTATCTTTCAAGGACTATTTTGATAATTTGAGGACTAATTTGAATTTTGTGCATAGTCAGAGACCAAAATAACGACGACTTATACTTACAAGGACTAAAATGGTGGTTTATCCAGATGAGCATAAACTAACTCTAATCTCAAAGATTAATGAAAAGAAATCAACTCAGAAAAACATTCCTAACAAAAGTGAAGGCTTAAAATTTGAATTGATAGAAGTCAAATCACATGTTATGGTTGAAACAAACTAGAACCTACAAAACCAAGTGTCTTCTGAACAAGAAGGTTCATAAAAAATTTCCTTTTAAAAAGAAATCCATGCTAGCAAATTGGGATGACATAGACGAACATAACACAAAAGGAGGTTAAGAAGCAGGGCATTTGTATATTGAAAAACATTTAAACTAAAAACGTATTCATATCTAATATATGTTATTTAGGCTTAAATGTCGAAAGGAACTTAATAAATTTTTGAATGATCAAATATATTAAATAAAAATATTAGTTTTTCATAGAGCAAGCTCAAAAGACCATTAAATTTTTGCAAGACTTTCATTTAAAAATGTTTGAAAAATAAAAGTATTTGAATAAAAAATAAAACAATCACTGTCCTAAACTTTCTGAAGTCCAAAAAGAAAGCCTTCTATTAAAATCAAAAGTGGAAAAGCTCAAAAATGATTTATCTAACTTTGTAAGATTCATTGAATCATTTCAAAACATTATGGTATTATGGTATCTCAGTTAGAATTGCTTGAAAAATTGGTCTTGCTTTAGATATATCTAAAAAACAAATACAATATAACAATCTTTTTGTTCTAGAAAGAAAGAAGGAAAACTCAAGATGTTCCTATGAAAACTCTTGGTAAGTATACCAAATTGTTCAAGTAATAGGACTCGTTTGATATGAAGGATATGACAGAAACAAGATATAATAAAAAATTGGATAAAGAAAAGATATGATAGTGACGAGATAAACATTATCATATCTAATGTTTGATACACATGCGATAACCAACATGATAATAATATTTTATTTTTTCATGTATTTAGTACACGTCTCATCAATATAATATGTATTATATTTAAATAACAAAATTACCATTGTGAAAAATTACATATTAGTTTTTTTTTTAAATTAACTTATTATGTTTTAAATATTAGAAATTTACGAAAAAATTCCTAAAATATTAATTAAGTAATGAAATAATTTTATATTTAAAACTATTCATTGACACTACTAAATAAACAATTTATACTTTAAAAAAATATCATGAGTAACTAAATAATTCTATTTTATTTGTTAGAATATAAATAAAGATATGATATATATTATATGTAAATAACATAAATACCCTTGTAAACAAATTATATTTATTTTAAAATTTCAATTAATTTTCATATTTTTGAAATTTTGAATATTAATTTATTAAATTACATGAAAAAGACATAACTATCATTGTGATAAAATCATAAATATTTTTTAAATTAATTATTAATATTTCATTTTAAGGTTAAGATCAAATTTTATTAAATATTTTTATATTTATATTTGAATAGAGTTACATTTTATATTTTAGATTATATTTTACAAATTGTTTTTATATTTTATTATATTAGAATTTAATAAAGATAATTGAATAAATTACTATTCTTATTCTATCTTGTTGGTTTCTAACTTAGCTCATATTCAAGATTGATTCAACTAGAGAGACAAGATACACTACGCCAAAAATGACATTTAACAGCGCCCATTTTACAGCGCTTGCTAAACACAAGCGCTGTTGTAATTATATTTTAAAAATAACGGAACCTTTTACAGCGCTTTTGATGCCAAGCGCTGTAAAACAAGCGCTGTAGTAGGTCATATAACGTTTGCGCATCACGTTATAAGGCTTTTACAGCGCTTGTCAAAAAAGCGCTGTAAAAGGAAGCGCTTTCGCGTATCAGTTACAGCGCTTTTTTCACAAGCGCTGTAAAACACATGCGCTTCCATTGAATTTAACTACCTATTACAGCGCTTTTTTCACAAGCGCTGTAAAACACATGCGCTTTCATTGAATTTAACTACCTATTACAGCGCTTTTTTCACAAGCGCTGTAAAATACATGCGCTTTCATTGAATTTAAATACCTATTACAGCGCTTTTTTCACAAGCGCTGTAAACTGCATCTTTCAAATAATTATATACGTTGAAAACCCTCATATCCTCTACGTACTGTGCGGCCATCTACATTGTCTAAGGTATTTTTTACACATGATCTGTTATATTTTGTTACATATATATTAAATCTACTAAAAATTGTTATATATATATATATATATATATATATATATATATTAAATCTCTTTTACACATGATCTGTTATGTTTTGAAATTGTCAAAAATTGTCAAAAACTCATACCACATGATCTGTTCTGTTTTGAAATTGTCAAAAATTGTCAAAAACTCATACCACATGATCTGTTCTGTTTTGAAATTGTTAGTTGATATTGGTTTCTTTTTGAAACTTGTTGATATGTTTTGAAAGCTTATTATTTTTGTTACTGCATTTATATAGGTGGTATAATATGGATAGGAAATGGATTTCAGCCAATCGATTGTCAAAAGAGTATGAAATTGGAGTGAAGGAGTTTGTTGAGTTTGCAGTGAAGAATGCAAAAGATCCAAATAGAGTAGTTTGTCCTTGTTTAAAATGTTGTTTTGGAAAACGTGTTAGAGAAGATGAATTAGAAGGACATCTAGTATGTAATGGAATTGATCAAAGCTACACATGTTGGATAAGACATGGTGAGAAAAAAAAAGGAAACATTAATTTTGAGAATAGTTCGACATATGCTTCAACTGACTTCGATACAGATACATATGAGCCGGACCGAGTTGATGAGATTGCAAAAGCAGTTGAAGAAGATCTTCGAGATTGTCCTAAAATGTTTGAAAGTTTGTTGAGTGATGCAGAGAAAGAATTATATAATGGTTGTACTAAATTCACAAGACTGTCAGCGATATTAAAGTTGTACAACTTAAAAGCGAGTAATGGATGGTCTGATAAAAGCTTTACAGAATTATTAACACTCATAAAAGATATGTTGCCAGATGATAATGAACTTCCCAGTCGAACCTACGAGGCTAAACGGATTTTGTGTTCTATTGGAATGAGTTACGAAAGGATTCATGCGTGTCCTAACGATTGCATTTTATTTCGAAACGAATATGAACTACTTAAGGCGTGTCCGAAATGCAATGTCTCTCGATATAAGAAGAAAGAATCTACTCCAGCAAAAGTCGTGTGGTATTTTCCTATAATACCAAGATTTAGGCGCATGTATCGCAGTGAAGAAGATTCAAAACACTTGACATGGCATGCAGATGAAAGAATTAGAGATGGAATGTTTCGACACCCTGCAGATTCCCCACAATGGGCAAAAATTGATCACGAGTATCCTGAATTCGGGATAGAGTCAAGAAATCTAAGACTTGCACTTTCTACTGATGGAATGAATCCACATGGTCTTCAAAGCATCTCACATAGCACGTGGCCTGTGATTTTGGTAATATATAACCTACCTCCATGGTTATGTATGAAGCGTAAGTTTATGATGTTGTCTCTGTTAATTTCTGGACCCAAACAACCGGGGAATGATATCGACGTATACTTGACTCCTCTAATCGAAAATTTAAAAAGTATGTGGGAGACAGGTGTGGAAGTTTATGATGGGTATAAGAAAGAATGTTTCAATTTGAGGGCTATGTTGTTCGGCACAATTAATGATTTTCCAGCATATGGTAATTTATCAGGATATAGCATTAAAGGTCAGTGTGCATGTCCTATATGTGAAGAGAGTACAAATTGGATGCGGTTGAAACATTGTAAGAAGAATGTGTTTCTTGGACATCGTAGATTTTTACCTTATAGTCATCAGTATCGTGGGTGGAGAAATGCATTCAATGGAAAATCAGAGGAAGGTAAAGCTCCTTTAGCACCGACTGGATATCAAATACTTGAAAAAGTACAAGGTTTGACCAATAAATTTGGCAAACCTTTTGCGGGAGAGCTGGTGAAAACTGGGTGGAAGAAAAAGTCAATTTTCTTTGAATTGCCATATTGGAAGTCATTGTATGTAAGACATTTCCTCGATGTGATGCATATTGAGAAAAATGTATTTGAAAGTGTTATTGGTACGTTACTCAATGTTCCAGGAAAGTCTAAAGATGGCGTCAATGCAAGATTGGACTTGGTCGATATGGGAATAAGAAATGAACTGGCTCCAGTAAAGAAAGGAAATCGCACATATCTACCTCCAGCCGCTCATACTCTATCTAGAAAGGAAAAAATTGTTTTATGTAAATTTCTACACGAAGTTAAAGTTCCAGAAGGATACTCTTCGAACATTAAAAATTTGGTTTGTATGAAAGACCTCAAGTTAAAAGGTTTGAAGACCCATGATTGTCATATTATAATGGAGCATTTGCTACCAATAGGTATACGTTCCATTTTACCTGAAAAAGTTCGACTAGCCTTAACTAGATTATGTTTCTTCTTCAGGGAAATTTGTAGTAAAGTGATCGACCCTCAGAAATTACCGACATTGCAGAGGGAAATTGTTGTTACTTTGTGTGAGCTTGAAATGTATTTCCCACCATCGTTTTTTGATATAATGGTTCACCTTACTGTTCATCTGGTTAAGGAGACACAACTTTGTGGGCCAGCTTATATGAGATGGATGTATCCGATAGAACGATATATGAAAATATTAAAAGGGTACGTAAAAAGTAGAAGTCGACCAGAAGGTTGTATTGCTGAACGATACATTGTTGAAGAGGCTGCTGAATTTTGTACTGAATATCTGTCCAATGTTGAATCCATAGGGCTTCCCATGTCTCGTCATTCGGGAAGACTATCAGGAGAAGGGATAACTGGAAGGAGACTACTGACTATATCAAGGACAGAATGGGAGCAGGCACAATTGTATGTTCTGCACAATGATGATGAGGTTCAACCGTATGTTACAATACACATTGATCAGTTATCTCGTTTGAACATGAATAGGAATCAAAATTGGATAACTCGAGAGCACAATCGAAGTTTTGTAACATGGTTAAAAAATCACATAATGTCAAAATTTGATATAGACCCCGGATCAATTTCAAATAGATTGAGGTGGCTAGCAAATGGTCCGAGCTTACATGTCTTTTCTTACACTGGTTATGTTATTAACGGCTACACATTTTATACCAAAGAACAAGATGATCAGACCACTATGCAAAATAGTGGAGTCACTCTCGTAGCTGAAGCGATGCATGTCTCAAGTGCAAAAGACAAAAACCCAATATATGCAAATCTATCATATTTTGGGGTTATCGAGCGCATATGGGAGTTAGACTACACAATGTTTCGTGTTCCCATATTTGGTTGCAAGTGGGTCGATAATAATAATGGCGTTCGGATTGATGAGTCAGGATTCTTGCTTGTCGATTTTAATAGGGTGGGATACAAAGACGAGCCTTTTATTTTAGCGTCGCAAGCTCAACAAGTGTTTTATGTCACTGATCCTTCTAATGATAAATGGTCTGTTGTCCTATCGACCAATAAAATAAGTGATGATAACAATAATGATGAAGATGTTGGTAATGATCTTTTATTTGCAACATCACAACAACCACATGAAATTGATTCAACTGATGATGGTTTATATCTTAGAGATGATCATGATGAGGGAATTTGGATTAATCCATCGTTTCGTATTGTAAATGGACAAACAAATGTGAATGTCACCAGGAAAAGAAGAAGGGCATCTTAATGTATATGTTTAATTGTTTTATATAAGCTATGCATGTAATCTGAACTGTGTTATTGTAAATATGCATGTAATCTGAATTGAGTGTTTTATACTAAGTTCTGATTAATTTATTTTCTGATTAATTTATTTTCTGCTTATATTTAGCTTGATTTGAGTGTTTTATACCAAGTTCATGTAACAATGAGTGTTTTATATTTAGCTTGATTTACATGAACTGAACTGAATATAAATTAGTAATTTACATGAACTGAACTGAACTGAATAGAGAGATTCTCTTTTGCTCAGTGCATATATATATAGATTCTTCAGAAGTTCTCATTTCTAATAATTCATCATCTCCTAAAGTATTGTGATAAAGACAATGATAACAATATTTTTAATCCAATAAACAATGATAAAAATGTTTTTAATGTCATCCCAACCCAAATAAACCAAACACAAAAATAAAATAAAGAGACATTTTACAGCGCTGATCTTAAAAAGCGCTGTAAACGATCCTTTTAAAAATAAAATAATGAGTGTTTTACACCTTTTACATCGCTTTTCACACAAAGCGCTGTAAACGACTCTTTTGAAAATAAGTAAAAAAGACATTTTACAGCGTTTATTTGACAAAGCGCTGTAAAAAAGCTTTAAAAATAATATTCATCAGACACCTAATTTCTTCAAACACCTTGTACGCATCATGGGAATCCAAAAAACATCAGACACAAACCCATTTCTTCAAACACCTTGTACGCATCATGGGAATCCCCAAAAACACATACACAAACCCATTTCTTCAAACACCTTGTACGCATCATGGGAATCCCCAAAAACACATTGTTAACAAAAACATCAGACACAAACCCATTTTTCGCAACATGGCAATGATCCTGAATACCAAGTTTCGATTTAAGAAGGAAAGAGAATGTAAAGAGATAAAAAGGGTGTTGAGGTGGAGATTGAATTGTGAAAGAGTAAGCTTTGATGTTTGTGAAGAAGATGCATAAAAGGAGAAGAGTTTGGTGAAGAGGAAGGGATTTTTGTGGTGACCAGTTACTACTATGTGGGTTTTGCATGCATGTTGAGCTTGTTTAAAAAATAACATAACATAACAAAACCCAAAAACGATAAGGTCTTTTACAGCGCTTATTTGGGAAAAGCGCTGTAAAAGATCCTTTTAAAATTAGCATAAAGAGACATTTTAGAGCGCTTATGTGTAAAAGCGCTGTAAAAGGCTTTAAAAAACATTCATATAACATAATAACACACGGAGGTCTTTTACAGCGCTTATTTGGGAAAAGCGCTGTAAAAGAGCCTCTTAAAATTAACATAAAGAGACATTTTAGAGCGCTTATGTGTAAAAGCGCTGTAAAAGGCATTCAAATAACATAATAACACACGGAGGTCTTTTACAGCGCTTATTTGAAAAAAGCGCTGTAAAAGAGCCTTTTAAAAATTTAACTAAAGAAGCCTTTTAGAGCGCTTATGTGTGAAAGCGCTGTAAAAGGCATTCATATAACATAATAACACACGGAGGTCTTTTACAGCGCTTATTTGAAAAAAGCGCTGTAAAAGAGCCTTTTAAAAATTTAACTAAAGAAGCCTTTTAGAGCGCTTATGTGTGAAAGCGCTGTAAAAGGCATTCATATAACATAATAACACACGGAGGTCTTTTACAGCGCTTATTTGAAAAAAGCGCTGTAAAAGAGCCTTTTAAAAATTTAACTAAAGAAGCCTTTTAGAGCGCTTATGTGTAAAAGCGCAGTAAAAGGCATTCACTTCAATATCCTATTTCTTTGAACCATATTTCTGTGAACTTTATGCGTTCCCTCTTTTCTTTACATTTCATCTTTCTTCGAACCATTATTCAGGTATTGATGTTATAAATTTTTTGTAATCATTAAAATGCATGTTGAGCTTTTTTAAGATATACTTATACATGTTGAGGTTGTTTATAATAATGCATGATCCATGTTGAGCTTGTTGATGTTATACTAAACTGCATGTTGAACTTGTTGTAGTTAAATGGATACAAACAAAGATATAGAAGTTCAAAATGAAGAAGTTGGCACCTCCAAGACTTATGAAAAAGAAGTCAAACGTGGTGCAACTATAATGCAAAAGGTGATTAAAGCAAGGAGTAGTGGGATTAAATTTGAGGTATACTATACTTTGTTTGCTGTGTGATTTTTATCTTTTTTTAGGGTTTAGGGCATGTACTTACTATATGAGTTTATTAGGTTGGCTGGAACGAGAGTGGTCAGCCAGTTGACCCCAACAGCTCCATGTTTGTAAGCTACATTGGGGCTGTTGTTCGTCAAAATGTCCCAATAACAATAGACAACTGGAGAGATAAGGCGTTGAAGGATGCCAAAGATATCATCTGGAATGACATTCAAGTAAATATTTTGATCTACTCTTTTGTCATTTATAATTTTTTTTCTGTAAAATACATTACTTATAATTGTTTTCATTGCAGACCACTTTTGTTCTTGATGAGGAACGAAAGTCATATGTTTTGAGAGTTGCTGGGAAAATCCATCGTGGATTTAGATCCCATCTCTCAAATTTCTATCTAAAAGATAGAGAAGGAAACACAAATGCTGAACCTCCAAAGATATATCAACATTATATATCAAAGGATGAATGGAGTGCATTTGTTTCCAAACGTTCTGACCCGGCGTTTGTCGTAAGTGATTAATTTATTAGCATTTGTGTTTTATTATTCATATTCGTAGCGTATTTTAAATTTTTACACAATTGCTATTTTTTTTTATATAGAATATTAGTAAGGCAAATCGCGAACGGGCAAGCAACCCAAAACACCCATACAAGAAATCACGTATGGGATATGCACGCCTTGAACAACAAATTGTAAGTAATTAAACATCACTTTTATATAATGAAGTAATTTGTATTATAAACTATAGTGTGTAACTAATTTGTATTATTTTGTTTATGATTTTAACGAATAGAGAAAAGACACCCAAGCCGATCAACCCTTGGGTCGTCATATATTGTGGAAGGAAGCGCGTGTTAATAAAGAAGGAGTGGTTGATAATGAAAATGTCAAGAAAGTTGTAGAACTTTGTGTAAGTATATTATCACTTTAATATTTTTTAATATTGTATTTTAAAAATGCTATTGAACTTATCTTTTTAATGTTACATGTATTTTAGGAAACTATTGAACAAAGTTCTGAAACTCAAGAGGGCAACAAGGATACGTGCAGGGACATTCTTGGGAAAGTGTTTAATGTCCCTGAGTATTCCGGTCGAGTGAGGGGGAAAGGATTTGGCGTAACTCCCAAAAGCTTTTTTCCTCAAGAGAAGCGCCAAAAACCTTCCAACGAGGAAGTATTAGAGAAGCTCAGAATCCTATCGGAGCAAGTGGCACTCTTGGTGAATACGAATAAAGACAAGCAACTTCCGGTTCAGCTCCAACCTGAAATACAAATGGAGAGTGAAACCGGGAGTTGCAACGTCGGTTTGAAGAGTATTCCCGAGGTAATTAATTACTTACTACTTACTTGCTTATGTAATTACTTATGTATTAAACAAACTTATATATTAACTGTACTTATGTTTTAACTATTGATGTAGGGTGTCACTACATGTGTCCTATACTTGTCCTCGCCGACTCAACGGAAGGTGGGAAAAGGAATATTGCACAATACTTCGGGAGAAGTATTGCACAATATTCCGATCCCCGCGGGCCATGTCAAAGTATCGCCTACGGTTGCTTTCGAACCAACTGCACCGTTGCCCATACCGGACAACGATGGAGATATGAAGTTCTTAAGCGACGCTATTGGCAGTTACGTGGCATGGCCCACACACCTTGTTGCCCTCGAAAAAAAGATTCCCAAGGACAAATCAGTTACATCTCCCGAAAAGGTTTGTCACATTTATTGCCTAAGGTTTTTTATTTTTTCAGATTCAATAAACTAACATTTTACCTCATTTTTGTAGGTCCAAATAAATAAACCACCCCTACAGCCAAAAAAAGGCAGCAAACCTCAAAAATTGGAGGTTAATAGGGCTGCCAAACTACAAAGGCTGGAGGGTAATAAAGCTGCAAAACTTGCAGCAACAAAAAATCTAGATCGGGGAAAATCGGTCGCTGCTGCTGCTGCTCCTAATAAAAGTCAGCCACGCCTTGGTAAATACGGGGCGTGTCTTGACATCCAAATAAAAAGGAACATGGGCAGCAGCAACGATTCGCCCATCGTACAAATGAATAAAGACATCTTTGGAGATGAGTATATTGAATACCTCGAAAAGGAGCAAATGTACGATCTTCTCGAACATAAGGAGCTGAGTGTTACTGTAATCAGCTTGTACATAAGGTAAAAAATACTTTTAATTGCATTTATTTGTAATTAATTAAATGTATTGGTAATTAATCTAGTTTAAAATTTTCATTGAAGGTTTTTGTACGAGAAGGTCGTGTGCACGAGGAAACTGTCAAATAAATACTCATTCTTGTCTCCGCATAAGATGTCGATGTTCAAACTCGATCCAGACAATGTAAAACACTACATTGTAGATATGTTTTTAAGAAATAAAGAAAGTGATAAATTGTTCTTGGCACCATATAATTCAGGGTACGTAATTTTATCTTTTTTAATTGATGAGAATTTAATTTATTAGTTGTCTATAAACAAAATTGCTTAACCAATTTTTTGTTGTTGTAGGGCACATTGGGTGCTATTTGCAATCAATGCGGTCTCTGAAGTGATATACTATTTGGATCCCGTGCACGGCGATTACACCAATCACCCCGGAATAAAGAATATGCTCGACACGTAAGTAATATTCATTTATTTCTTACATATATATATTTATATATATATATAAATATTCATGCTCTAATAATCACATTTATTCATTCGATAGTGCCTTAAAAGTTTATCGAGCTCAAAGAGGTGCTAAAGTGTCGAAGCAGAAGTCTAATAACATTACATGGATCTCAATAAAGTGCCCTCGTCAAACAAATAACATCGACTGTGGGTACTACATATTGAGATTCATGAAGGAGATTGTTGAGAAGAATAAAACTATTATCCCAGAAACGGTACGGTATTTGCATTATATGATTTTCATATATAAATTATCTATATATTTGATACTAACTTAATATAATATGTTCAATTTTTATATTGCAGTACTTTGCCAATTCCAGTCCATCATATTCTGAGGAAGATCTGATGGAATTAAAGGAAGAATGGTGTCAGTACGTGCTTGACATGAAAATTATTTGATTTTCTGGGAAATAGCTTGCTGCTGGGCAAGGGATCTGAATATTATATGGTAGCTAGTGCATATAATGTATATTCTGTTAGTTATTATATGTAAATGATCATAGGACACAATATATGAACATGCATATGGATCTGAATGTAGTTTAGGTTGTAAATTAGGTTATATATATATACGTATCTGAATGTAGGTAATTAGGTTGTAAATTAGGTTGTATATATGTATCTGAATGTAGTTACTTAGGTTGTAAATTACAGAGTTACAGAGTTACATATATGTTAATAAAGTTACAGAGTTCTGATTTCTGTTCTACTGATTGTGTGAACTGCTTATGGTATTTGAATATGTTTTGTTGTTGTGTGCACTGATTATGAAGTGATTTTGGATCAAAAATAATTTTGGGCACAAAGATAAAAGACAACGCTTTTTAAAAAAA
>NC_021161.2:30148165-30274761 GCF_000331145.2 Cicer arietinum
GCTGTAATATGCCCACCCATATATGAAATTATGGTTGGGCATTTTACAGCGCTTTTTTGAGAAAGCGCTCTAAAATGCAGACCATAATATGAAATTATGGGTGTGCATTTTACAGCGCTTGTGTTAAAAAGCCCTCTAAAAGTAGACCCATAACTCATATAATGGGGTGCATATTACAGCGCTTTTTTGTGAAGAAGCGCTCTAAAATGTGCATAACAAGCGCGCGTTGTATTTACATGTTTTATAGCGCTTTTTTAAAAGCGTTGTTGTATCATTTACAGCGCTCGATTCCACATCGCTTATTTTTTTGAAAAAGCGCTGTAAATGGCTTAAAAAAAGCGCTGTAAAATGCGTTTTTTCGCGTAGTGATATAATAGAGTTTTGGTTTAATTTATTATATCTTGGTGGTTCATCAAACACTAGATTCAAATAAGATATGACAACTTATTTCTATCCCGACTCTTATTATGTCCACAAAACACACCCTAATAGTGATAAGAAGATCTTCTCCATAGAGAATGTGATTAATTAAATGATGCAACGAAGTTACGAAGACTTAGGTGAGTAAAAGGTTTATAAATGGTTGTTTGATTGCAAATTAATTAAATTAACTAGATAAAATAATAATATTGAGAAAACGATTAGGACCTCAAATCACATCCTTTTCACTATATAATTACTGATTAACTATTTTAACAATCAAACTTATGTGATTACATTACATTAACCGACTAGATTATAATCAATTTTTTGGCTCAACTTTTTTTTCTTCATAACAATGAACCCTGTTTTTTTAGGAGATCTAGCTTGTTACTCAAAGCGTGTAAGAACGTTCATTTGTAATTACACATATTCATATCCTATATTCCTATAGCGATATTAAAATATGAACATCTATCGTTGTTATGGTTATTACAACCTATTTTCCAACAATGGAGTTATTCCTAGGTTCAATTATATAATGGTTAATTACAGAAAAGCATTAAGAATAAGAATAGATGTATTATCACATTAATTATAATAGCATACATAGTATATGAAAATCAAAATTACAAATATTTAGGGAGGTACATCTATGTCCTTATAAAAAGTAAATTAGTTGTCCTAAAGTCCTAGCTCAACTAGCAAATGTTGACATTGTTAGGTTGGACGTCTTGTCATAAGTTGGAACTCTGAATCTTACAGTTGAGTAAGTTAATTATGGTGTTATTTACTATCTCTTCTAACAAAAAAAAAAATAATTACACATGTTCATAATTTTTTTGAAGTCATTTTTTAACCAAAGATATGTTAAGTAAAACAATCATCTGTTGAAAAAAAATACTTTTTACTTGTTCTAGGAAGAAGAATCTTTATGTTCTCTGCTTAGATGAACTTCCTATTGAATTATGTTTTATGTCTCATGAAAAGGATAAATGAATTTGGCATAAAATAACCAGCCATGTCAACTTGAAAACCATTTCAATGATGTCCATATATTTGATTTTGCAAGAGGACTTCCAAAAATAAATTTGGACAAAGACAAAGTATGTGAAGCTTGTATCAAAGGAAAATATGTCAAGTGTAGCTTTGATCCTAAATATTTGGTATCAACTACCTCTTGAACCACTTCACATAGATTTCTTTGGTACAGTTAAGATAACTAATTTTGGTGGAAAACAATATGGATTTTTTATTGTTCATGATTTTTCTAAATTCACTTGGTTAGTAATTTTAAAACATAAAGATGAATCTTTTGAAGAATTTTAAATTTTTTTTAAAAGGTTCAAAATGAAAAGGGTATTCTATCATCTCAGTAAGAAGTGATGATGGAGGTGAATTCATTAATTCATCCTTTCAATCATAGTTTAATGAGAATGACATTTCTCATAATCTTTCTTTGGCAAGAGCTTCTCAATTGAATGAAGTTGTTGAAAGAAAGAATATAACATTACAACAAATGGCTAGAACCAAGCTAGATGAATGAAAGGTTGATAACTATTCTTGGGTTGAAGCTATCCCCAGATCTTTTACATTTTGAATCGTGCAAAACAATACAGAACTGTACAAGATAACTTTTTGTACTTCGCTATATTCAGTGATCGATGCACAAGACAAAAAAATTTGCACTCCATCGCATTTGATATGTCTATGAATTGAAAAAAAAAATAATATAACTTGTTTTATAGTATCCTTTATTGATATATATATATATATTAATGTTTATGAATGAAAATATTAATAAAGGCGAGGAGACAAAAGTATGTAGAGAGAGATATAGTAGTGATAAAGAAAATAGATAATAGGGCGGGAGGGAGAGAGAGAGAGAACCTTAAATGACTGGTTATTTTATGCCAAATTCATTTCATATAGACCTTAAATGGTAATAGTCCACAAATAACACGAGAACCTTTCTCTGAAACCCCATTTCACAAAACAATATTCCAAACCAACAAATAAAAAGCTCACAATCAAACAAAGGAAACCACCCAAATGCTCCAAACAAACAAAGATTCATAACAAAAACCACCTTTAAAGGCTTATCAGCATGGAAGCTTCAAACTTAACCAAGTTGAAACTTTATCTCGAATTCCATCCAAGAAGCCATAAATGAGAAAATGAGAAAATGAGAAAGTAGAAACAATCACTTCATAATTCACAAAGATTGCATACAACAATCAAACACTAATGGTTTAGGAATAAATTCATGTTAAGTTTGATGACAAAAAGCTTGACCATAAAAGTCAAAGCTAGATGTAGATTTTGCAGACCTACAGATATCAGAGGAACTAGACATATTAGAATAACCAACAAAACCAACCTCCAATGAGTAACAAGATATGTTTGATAACTCAAGAACAAGCAATAATGAACCTTCCACAAATCAATATCATTAGGAATCCAAACATGGATGGAACTACAAATCTTCTCATCCAAACTCTTTGATCGTAGGATATGAAAATGATCATTTGAAAACAAAATCCGCTTTTAAATAAACATTTATGTTTGTACTACTATATGAAATTGAACCTACAACTATAGACAAAGCTCTATCAGATGATAGATGGATAATGACAATGCAAGAATAGTTGAATCAATTCAAAAGAAATGACATATGAGATTTTGTCTGCAATCCTACAGAAAAGAAGTAAATTGGAACCAAGTGGATTTTTTGAAACAAACTAAATGATAAAGGTGAAGTGGTTAGAAACAAAGTTAGACTTGTAGCTCAAGGATATAGTCAGCAGAAAGGTATTGATTACACTGAAACTTTTTCTAATGTGGCAAGGTTAAAGGCAATCAAAATTTTACTTTCATTTGCACTTTTTAACAAAAACATTTTTTATCAGATGGATGTGAAAAGTGCCTTCTTAAATGGTTACATAAATGACAAAGTTTATGTCAATCAACCTACTTGCTTTAAAGATAATGAATTATCAAACTGTATTTTCAAATTAAAGAAATCTTTGTATGGTCTTAAACATATTCCATAAGCTTGGTATGATAGACTGAGAAATCTTTGTATGATAGACTAAGAAATATTTATATGTTTAACCAAAAATTATATTTTACACTCAAGGGCAAAACATATAGAGATTAAAATTTATTTTATAACGGATTAAGTCCTTAAGGGTGTTTTAGACATTAAATTTGGTGAGACTGGTCATCAGTGGGCTGACATTTTCACAAAATCCCTTGCTGAGGACAAATTCAATTTTATAATGAAAAATTTAAATATTTTGTTTATAAAAGAATGATGTTGAAGTCTTTGTATTATTGCCTCTGGTAAACTAGAGTAAATGGTTAAATGTATATATGATTTGCCTCCCTGAAAAATGAATTTGACTTTATTAAGGACTTTGCTGGTGTTGTTTGGTCTAAATACTTCAACCTAGAACAAGACATAGATTTGGACATTCTAGTCAAGGAATTTTGGAGGAATTCTCACACAAACAAAGATGGATAAGTATCAAGTAAAATGTTAGGGCTTCCAATCAAGATCACTCAACAATCTCTTGCTACCATTACAAGACTGCCAAATGAAGGAATGTTGATTGAGAATGGTTATGAGTCAAGGGTTTGCTCTTTCAGGATCAACAAAGAGTTGTTTGAAGATCTTAACGTAAATTCCAAGTTTGTGCACTTAAAATCTAATGACAAAGTACTTTTCCTAATTTTGATTGGGTGTGTGGTACACAAAGGTGGGTGTGTGGACCACATTAGCAAAGACCACAAGGGTCTAATGTGGAATATCTCCTAGAGGATCATAACCAATCTTCCAAACCTGGTTTTGGAACACATGAGATCATGTTTCATCAACTCTAGGTCAGGAAAGATCAGAACAATCCTTTACCCTAGACTCACCACTATAGTACTGATGCATAGTCCCCTTATTCAAGCCATAGAGAAAGTAGGAGGAACTATTCAAGAGGAACATCTAGTTTCTTCATCTACACCCTAGTTCAATATTTCCAATGTCATTAAGAAGAGGCTAATATCTCCTAAGAATTGCATTTGTCCCACTCTAATCCTGCACCAACTACCCCTATTGAATATGACACCAACACCTTGGATGGAAAGTTTGAGGCTACCTTAGTAGAAAACTTTACATCCGTCAGATATAAAACACATCATTTCACTCTCAAGACCAACAATCCAAACCAAACACCATTAGCTACCAACTTTACCATTCCACAAACACCTATTCTTTCCACCTCTATTTTTGACCCTACCCCACCCACACTTGTGAATCCCTTTCACCAAGCAGCTGAGGCAACAACTCAAGTCATCATTTACTTAGTATTTGACACTTATTCAGAAGACTCCTCTACTTCTCCCTTAGCCCGTTTTCACTTTGAACCTGCCACCTCACGATCCCTCTAGACCTCATTGCCTTCACTCATTATGTTCCATCTAGCTTTTCAAATTTCAACTCATGTATTACTTCTCTAATTGCTCAAATCACTCCGACACGCAGTAAGAATGCTCAAAGTGTTGACCCTAATGACATCTCCAACTAGTGGAATGATAGAGTTTCATCAAGTGTACTAAATCGTTGCAAGTAATAATTAAAACGGTAATATCGAGTGTCGAACTCAAGGATTGCGTTTTACTATCGAATTATATTTTATTACTAAAATTGAACAAAAAGTTCCCAAATTGATTGAAATAACATTTAAAATTAACAAAGGTAATAAAATTGATCCTTTATAATAAGAAAAATGTCAGGGATGAGTTTCACTTTGAATCCAACCTTGCTGTCTAATTTGATCCTAGTTATTGAGTTCCTTTATTGAATTATTACCGAATTCTCTTTAGTATTCTTGCCCTAATGTCTTAGTGACATAACCTTTAATTCCAAAGTAACCCATATTTCCTTAGTGGATTTAAGATTAGAGTTAAGTATTACTGTACAAGAACTCTCTTGTTAAACTATTGCCTTTGCAACTAATTTAAGTGGTTTCATGACCTGCATCAATCCCTAGACTACAAATTCATGAATTTCTCATCTCAAGCATTCGTAAAGTCCACTCCCGTTTTAAAATACGAATCGTAGAACATTTTAATGTTGATCAAGCAATAAAAAGCATTAAGCACAAAGATGAGAAAAATAATTCAATAAACTCATTTATATAAATAGAAACCAAATCACAAAAATAAGGGTTTCATCTTGTTAAACTCATCCCTAACAAATAGGGTTTAGTTACTCATGATAGAGATAGAAAAGATAGAGATTAGAGATGAATTACAAGAAAGATTCATGAATGATTCTTGATAAAACTAATCCAATGGTGTTAGAAATTGTCGTGTTTGAGTTTCTCTGCTAGGGCACAAGTCTCCCAACTTCCCAATAGTCAAAAAGATCCCTACAAAGTGAGAAAAACGAGTTTTAATGTGTTTGTATGTGCGTCGCACGCTTGAGGCGGGGATCGGCAGTGGCTTCAACGCGAAATGCTCTTGAGGCGCACAACATCTTCTGTCTGGAGTTTTGTGCATGTTTCTCCTCTTTTGAGCCCGAATTTGGTTCTGATGTATTCATGAAAGTTGTAGCTATGAATTATATCTGTCATTTGCATTTGGTTTGACTCCAATTGGACATCTAAACTCCAGATATGGCTGAAATACGCCACATAGGTCATGTTGATTTCTCACCAAAATTCAGCACTACATTAAAACAAAGTAACAACGCAAAACTCCGAAAAATCTCTACTTAATCAAGGAAATAAAAACATAAATATTTCATTAAAGCAAATAAATAAAATTAACAACATATCAAATAACTCCTTAAATTAACTAATGAATGAAAGATAAATAAGACTAAAAACAATGAAAAATATGCATATGATGAAGAGTCGTCATGGAACAAGGTCATCTCATTTGTCACCAACTGGATAAAAGACAACATGGATCATGGAATGCAGTTGGCCTCCCATAATTCTATTGTTTTCAAACAAACAACTGAAATCATCTATCTATGGATCTTGAATCTTTAGAAAACCTAGAGCAATCAGTCCATAAAGCAACTGGCAACCTCAAAAGAAGGCTCGTTAAGGAAATACTTATTTCCTTCTAGTTGTGTTCATATGGAACACCAAACGGTTGCTCCCTTAGCACGATTTCAGTTCCCTGTGACTATTCCACACGTTAAGATACCTTTCTTGGATGTTCTTATTGGAATTGCTTTGAGTTATGTAGAATGTGCCTTTGGAAGTAAATCTATCACACCCTTTGGCCTTGTGTTTGGTCCTTCCCAAATTTTCAAGAAGGAAGACTTTGATGAGCTGGAAGCTAAGATTGAGGCGTTCATGGCACAAACAACCAAGAATCAGTAGAACGTTCAGACTACCCTAAGTTTAATCTTAGTTAGGCTGACCAACCCAAATTTATAATTCCTTGTGCTTTTTTGTTTTTGTTTGTTTGTGTGTATTTCTTATCCTCTATTAAAAATTTTACTTTTATACTTGTTGGCTAGACTACCCTACTATTTTTAGTCATATTCCTACTTTTGAAAGTTCAACAACCAGTCCAACAACCAATCCAACATTATGTTCTCTCCTAACTCAAGCAAGCAATAGGAAAGAAGTTTCATCTGAAGAATTTACAAGTTCAATCTTTACAAAATATGAATAGTATCAATTTGAAGAATTTACAAACTTAATCTTAACAAAATAAGAACACTATCAACCTGACGAACACACAAACTCAATATGAACAAAATACGAACAAAATCAATATAGAAGAACTACTCATATTGGATTCAGAAACAAAGAATTGGCTAAATAAGATATTATCAAAAAGAATCTTGTTCAAACTTATTTTTGAATAAGATCATTGTTGAACAGACATTGAATGAAGATACAATTCAAAATTAAACAAGGACTAAATTGAAGCCCTATTTTTTTTTCTAAAAATATATACTCAAGGCTAAAGAATAAGATCATCGAATAATTAAAAAAAGAGTACAAGAACTCAAACTCAAAAATTCAAATTCATCTTAGAGTTCAAAGAGAGAAACACTTATTTCAATGCGAAATATTTTCTTAAGTGTTCTTCTTAGAGTGTGATAGTCATTGTTATAATCAACTTGTTAGAAGAAACTACTCAAGTTCCAAACATTTGTATTCAAACCCGATAGTGGTATTAGTGTGCCTTCAACAATCTCGGGTTGTTAGATTGTGTGGAAAGGTTTTGGGTGGTAGAGTCAAGTTGTCTATGTTTCTTAAAAGTTTGGGGTTGTCAAGCTGTTTGAGAAGATTAACTTGGAGGGTTAGGTGCTTTATAATTCAAGTTGTTGAATTAGCGGATTAAATCCTTTTGAGTAAAGGGACTGGATGTAGCTAAGATAGTGGTGAATTAGGATAAATTCATTGTGTCGCTTTATTCCTACACTGCTTAGTTTTCTTATTACTTTTACTCCAAATAAATCATCAAGTCTAAACAAGTTTAATTAAATAATGAAAATATTTTCAACTTAGTCAAACACAATTCAGCTCCCCCTTCTCGTGTTGTCACCTTCAGTTCCCATATCAAGTATTTCTAAACAAACCTAATGTTGCATCCTCTAATCTTTGATCTAAGTTAAAAGGAACATCAAGACTCTACTCTGATTTTCGTATTCTTAGTCTAATGATCGTGTCTATGGTGACTCTATCTAATACAAGCAATGCTCTAATTGGTTTGCCTCTAATACATACAACTAACATTTGTTTTCTTCTTCATCTGATTGTCTACCTTGGATAATCTCGTCTAGCATTTGATTGTCTTCCACCATTCAAAAGTTAACGCTCTGATAAAAAGTCAACACTCAAGATAATCAATGCTCTAATGACAGTTATTGCTCTGAAAAAGTCAACACTTTAAATAGTCAACACTCTAAATAAGACAAAATTGTGTATCATCTATTCAACTCCCTCGATCCTTTATTTGTTTGAAGGTCTATGTGACATATTTTGATCATGGTATTCTAAGCTCTTTTGGACATAGTTTAATGATGAATGAATCTGTGAAGATTTGATACTAAAATTTATGATACATGATGATTACTTGCAATCATGACAACTACCAGAAACACTAAAGTTTCAAAAAAAGGACAAGCAACCCTTATTGAAACAATACAACAACAATAGAATAATGTACGATAATAAGTACAATACAACCGTCTTCTTCTTTTGAATGTTTAGGTAGTGAGAAATAGTTTTACGACTATAAAACTTTATAAACACCATCTTGTGAAAGTTATTTAGAAACCCTTAAAGCTTTCATTTTTGTAACCTATCCCAATAGTTGTTGCATTCCTCAACAGCTTAACTGTAAATTACAAGGTTTAGAAGACTGGAAAACTATTAGTTTGACTAGCGGGTGTTCGATGGAAGTGTGATTCATTTCGTGAATTAGTATATTACAAAGTTACCGTGTTAATGGTGAACCGAGATAAATTGACCGCATTGTTATGTGTTTCTGTTTATATGTTATGTTTTCATCACTTTGTTTTACTCTTATTAAAATGGTTTTTAATTTAAAACACAATTCAATCTCTCTTTTTCTTGTGTTTCTTGTTCTACATAGAACACAGTAAAAAGTCCTCATGGTAGTGCCACTTCATTTTCTAGTAGTCATACATACTTGACTTTGAAGTAACAATGTAAGTTTACAAGGAAAGGGTGTTTGAATTGTAAATGTACCCTTTTAAAAATTCATGTTAAAAACTTAAGAAAATAACTCAAGATTGATCTTGGTTGTGAAAAAAGAAAAAAAAGAACGTTCTTGGTTTTAACCAAAAAACAAAGACCGTTCTTCGTTGGTTAAAATCAACAATCTACCTTATCTATTTAATTTGATAATCAAAGAGACTAAAATTAAATAGATAAGGGAAGAGATACCACACAAGGATATATCTTGGTTCACCTAACTTGAGCTACGTCTAGTCCTCACAACTGTGAGATTTTCACTAAGTGCTAAAACGAAGAACAATCTTTGTTTTACACACCGTGTTTTAGATCAACCTTTATCTGCTACAAAAACTAATCCTTTCCACCAGAAAGGAGTTCAATCAAATCACCTATCAATCTTTAGATAAGATTTTACAGTTCACCTTTTAATCATAAAAGGATTTTCAACAAGCTTACTCAAAACTATACTTCACACTATAGCCTTGAGTTTACAATGAGTTCAAGGTAAGGGCTCCTTCCAAACTTTTAGTTTGCATTTAGGATCTTATATGTGAGATTGTGGAAAATGAAATTAATTCGGCTATGTGTGAATTAGTGGAATTTGTTTTCGGTGTGTTTTGAAGTGTGGTTTCTGATGATTTATGTTGTTTTGATTGATGTGTTCATAATTAATATTATGAGTTTTTTAGAGGTGTTTTATGTGTGGATTTTGTGGAAAAATGAATTGATATGATTTGGTGTGAATTGTGGATTGAATTTGAGAATATGTTTGAGTATGCTCTTGTCAGAATTTGAGAAGAGTCAACTTGTTTAAGTTCTGATTCTTTGACAGAGAAATACACGAGAATGATTTTATGCATCGAATGGGAAATATTAGAATTGATTCAATGTATGTGAGTGAGAGAAATTCAAGTATGATTGAAATGTGTAATGAATTGCTTAGTACTTGAAGCTATGATTTTTCCTTGAGCTTGGCCTTCCTTTTATAGCCTTTATGATGTTTAATGACAATCAAAAAGAGCCGTTGGAAGGGCTCTATCAGTCTTGACCAAAGACCAGATTTTATGATTAAAAAATGTTTAAATCTTTGAACACTTTTGAGTTCTCTTTGACTGGTCTGAATTTCTTCATTCTTTAATAACTATGATCTTGTTTAGGGGCTAAGGTCTGATTAACTGTCATGCAGAAGTGAAGGTCAACTATGCTACTTATATGCTATTAGGAATGCAAGGTTGTTGATGGATCAACTCACGAGGAGGTGAACTGGGAATCATTCAAAAGAAAGTTTTTAGACAAATACTTCCCGATGAGTTCCAGGACTAAACTGGGTGATGATTTTCTGAAACTTCGTCAAGATAACATGACAGTGGGCGAATATGCCGCTAAGTTTGAATAGCTGTTGAGGCATTTTAGGTTTTTCCATGAAGAGATTGATGAACCATTCATGTGTCATCGTTTCCAAGACGGACTAAAGTATGAGATTCAAGACTCTGTCATACCCTTTGGAATTCAATGTTTCCAAGCTCTTATGGAAAAATGTAGAGAAGTGGAGGATATGAAAAATAAAAGGGCTAGTCGAGGAGGGAATTTTAATTCAGGAGGGCCTAGTCGGGTAAATTATCAGAACAAGGGAAAACAAGTTTTAAAACCTTATAATCGACCACAGAATAACAACGGGGGGCAGAATAGCCCAGGGAATCCAAATTTCAGAAGACAACTATGGTATCAGAACTTTGGTTTGGATTTCTTTGGGGTTCTGGAGTATTTGGTTATAGATTGTAGGTCAACTTGTAGGTTGGGAGTCGTTATCTGATCATGCGTCGAGTTAAGTTGTCTGAGTTGTCGGGTACTATGTAGTTTCATTGTGTTGGTGTAGTTGAAAGTTAGTTTTGGAATTTTTCAAAGTGGGGCTAAGATTTCTTCTTGATGTTGGTTTTGAGGAAACAATGCCTCCAAGAAGGAATGACGCTGCAAAGGTCAATGTCAATAGGAATGGTCAAAAGGTTGAAGCAATGAATAACACCTCTGAAAAATGATGAATTGTCAAGTAGGGTCCAAGCGAATCATGACGGCATGGGATTTATGAAGTGGTTCCAAGGACATAGATGTTATGTCGTTGGTGGTAACTCGAAGATGATGAGTATGGATGGATTAACGTTAGACGGATAGGCGATTTGATGTAAGGATCTAAGTGGAGAGCTTTTTAAGAAGAGTATTAGAGGTTCGCCTGGTAGATTTAAGGTTAAGACTTGATGAAGTTTGATAACTGTCAAAGAGGTGTGAACACCCTGAAATTATTGAGAAGATAGAGATTCCAATTGGAATAGCATTTGGTGCTTAGATATCAACGAAAGAGGCTTGTATCGAAGTTAAAGGAGCGCTATTATAGTTCGGTTAAGATAGTCTAAGCCACAATCATGGTTGTTGGCTACTTATTGACAAATTGAGGAACTGATCATCCTTAATCTCTTGTTGGTAGTAAACAAAATCATGTTGAATGGAACGGACGAGTCTTACTGACTATGAAAGCGCGTAATGTTATTAAATATCTATGAAAAGGGATATACGACACTTTTTTCACGGAAGCATGATGAAGCAAGTTCTATCATGTATGTTGAGTTGAGTGCAAACCTGGTGCGGTTATTACTCTTACTTTAAGTTTCATAGGACTAGCAGGGTACTACAGGAGGTTTATTGAAGGTTTTTCTAAGATTGTAGCTCAATTCACACAACTTACTAGAAAGGATCAACCGCTCGCATGGAAGGAGAAGTCTGAGGAAAATTTCCAGTTACTAAAGAGAAAGTTGACGACCTCACCAGTATTGGTATTACCGCAATCAAAAGAACCATATGAAGTTTACTGTGATGCATCTCACCAAGGTTTGGGATGTATTCTGATGCAACACAAGAAAGCTGTAGCTTACGCCTCAAGGCAATTGAAGATTCATGAAAGAAACTTTCCTACTCATGACTTGGAGCTTGCTGCGGTAGTTTTTGCATTGAAAATCTGGAAGTACTATTTATATAGATGCACGTTCAAAGTGTTCAGTGATCATAAAAGTTTGAAATATTTGTTTGATCAGAAGGAATTGAACATGTGTCAGAGACGATGGATGGAGACTCTCAAGGATTTTGATTTCACACTGTAGTACCACCCTGGGAAGGCCAATGTAGTGGTTGATGTGTTGAGTAGAAGAAGTGTATTGTGTCTTCAATAGTGATGGCTAGACAACAAGAGTTGTGGGAAGCTTTTAGAGACCTACACTTGAACGTAGAGTTCGCACCAGGAATTTTGAAATTCAGAATGATTAAGATTTCGAGTGGACTACTTGAAGACATTGTGAATTCTCAAGATGACGTCTTAATTCAAGAGAAGAGGAACCTAATAGTGCAAGGGAAGACAACTTAGTTTAAGATCAGACCAGATAATATTTTGAGATATAATGGTAGGATTTGTGTACCAGAAATTGCAGAGATGAGGAAAATAATTTTAGAAGAGGCTCATAAGAGTAAATTGAGTATTCATCCTGGAGCAACAAAGATGTATCAGGATTTGAGGCAGAATTGTTGCTGGTTGGGAATGAAGAGACATGTAGCGGAGTATGTATCAACTTGTTTAACTTGTCAGAAAATGAAGGTGGAACATCAGCGACCTGCTGGAATGTTGCAACATTTAGATATACCTAAATGGAAGTGGGACATCATTTCCATGGATTTTATAACTGGATTACCGAAAACAAGGAGAAAGAATGATTCTATATGGGTGATAGTGGATCGATTAACTAAATCCACACACTTTTTACCAGTAAAGACCACCTATAAGGTAGATAAGCAAATCGAGATATACATTGCAGAGATTGTGAGATTACACGGAGTACCATCGCAGAGATATTTGGGGAGCATTGCATGAAGCGTTGGGAACGAAACTAAGATTGAGTTCATCTTACCATCCAAAACAGACGGGCAGACTGAGCGGACAAATCAGTCCTTGGAAGATCTTTTGAGAGCATGTGTATTAGATGATAGGGGAAGTTGAGATGATGTACTTCCGTTGGTTTAGTTTACCTACAACAATAATTTCCACGCAAGTATTGGAATGGCACCATATGAGGCTTTATATGGGCGCAAGTGTCAAACGCCTTTGTGTTGGTATAAGGACGGTGAAAGTATGATTGTAAGACCGGAGATGGTACAACAGACTACTGATAAGGTAAAGAAGATAAAGGAGAAAATGAAGATTTCACAAGATCGTCAAAAGAGTTATGCGAACGAGCGTCGTAGACTTTTAGAATTCGAACAGAGTGATCATGTATTTCTAAGAGTCACGCCTACTACTGGAGTTGGTAGAGCCTTGAAATCGAAGAAATTAACTATGAAATTCATTGGACCATATCAGATTTTTGCACGAATTGGACCTGTTGCTTATCGGATTGCATTGCCTCTGATACTGTCCAATATCCACGACGTGTTTCACGTGTCGCAGTTAAGGAAATACCTTGCAAATCCGTCTCATGTGATCGAACTAAACACAATTCAACTGAAGGATAACTTATCATTTGAAGTATTACCTGTAAGAATTGATGACAGGAAGATTAAGCGGTTAAGGAACAAGGATGTTTCGTTGGTCAAGGTAATTTGGAACCCAACTACTGGAGATGCGACTTGGGAATTGGAAAGCAAGATGAGGGAACAACACCCTGAGTTGTTTATCGACGCGTAGTTTTGAGGACAAAACTAATTTTAGGGGGGTAGAATGTAAGACCCTTGGTTTTAATTTGTAATTATTATATTTTGGTGTGCTTTTATGTTGAACTCTGAGGCTTTTTAGCCAAGTTATTAATATTTTGTAAGTTTAATGTCAGAAATGTATTTTTGGAGCCTCGGTTAAATTTATTCGCTGAGGAATAATTCTATTTATATACGAAGAATCTTTTGTCGAAAAGAAAATTCTCTGAGATGCAGCGTTTTCCAGCAAAATTCATCTACCAATTCAATTGCGGCGAGAGAAGATATTTTTCTGAAAAAGTGGTTTGAGAAGTTATGAGTGAAATGGTAATTTTGATAAATATGTAGATATATTTTTAGATATTTGTTATATATATATATATATATATAAAGAAAGAAAAGGAAAAAGAAAGAAAAGGAAAGGAAGGAAAAAAAAAGAAAGGAAAACTGAAAGAAAACAGAAGAAAAGAAAAGGGAAGAAACGATTTCTCCCTATCTTCCTCGCGAAGAACTCCATCTTCTTCCTTCTTCTGCATTTTCGTTTGCTTGCTTTTGCTTCAAGAAAATAAACCCAAAGCTTGGTGGGTAAGAAAGCTAGGATTTCTCAGCTTCATTCTTCTTCTCGGATTTGAAAACGGTGTTGGTGATTTCAAAACCGTCAAACAAAAACTCTCGTGTTTCTTCTAGATCTAAGCTTCGTTTCGAGAAGTGATAGAAGGGAGAGTTGCTCACCTCAATGCTACGGTTCTAGTGAGCCAACTTTGGGAGCAACGACGGGAGCGAAGTTTTTACCGAAATAAATCGCTTGTTAACGCTATCGTTAAGGTAAGGGCTCCTTCCAAACTTTTAGTTTGCATTTAGGATCTTATATGTGAGATTGTGGAAAATGAATTTAATTCGGCTATGTGTGAATTAGTGGAATTTGTTTTCGGTGTGTTTTGAAGTGTGGTTTCTGATGATTTATGTTGTTGTGATTGATGTGTTCATAATTAATATTATGAATTTTTTAGAGGTGTTTTATGTGTGGATTTTGTGGAAAAATTAATTGATATGATTTGGTGTGAATTGTGGATTGAATTTGAGAATATGTTTGAGTATGCTCTGTGTGGTATTTGAAAAATCATTAGTGTTAAATGAGTATTAAAAATGGGGAATCTTTTAATAGCTGCATTTACTTAATGATTGTTGTGGAAAGAGTCAGAGTATGCTCATGTAATTCATAGTACATGGCGACCGGATGGGCCATGGTGATAGTGGTGACTGGATGGGCCACGAGATGATTCCATGTGATATGTTGGTTCATCTTATCCTTGCGGGGCTTATCGCATCGTGAAGGTCCGCGATAGACTGCACATTTTTGTAAATCATGCTGACCCGTGATAGGTGGAACCTCAATAAATAGTAATAATGGCCTGTGATATGCGGTACATTTACGATTTACGTTTTTAGTAAATCGTGCTGACCCGTGATAGGTGGCACCTCGGTAATTTAGTACAAGGCTTGTGATAGGCGATACAATTATGATTTACGCTCATTCGAGAAGGGTTTGGTTTGGAATTCCGAGTCCATGCATTTTGGCATATCCGCATTGCATTTAGGGTGTGTGGCACGCGAGTCATGTTTGATTTAATGTTATGATTGTGTGTATATACTCAGTTGTTGTTGTGATTGTGCCTTAATTGCTAAGTGTGATTGTTTTGGATTTGTTGTAAGTGTTGATTGATTGCGAAACCATTTTGAAACGTTTCAAAACTGATTTATGCACTTTTTCTGATGTTTATTCGAATACAAGAAAGTTGTATTCGAATACAAGAAGGTTGTATTTGAATACATATGTCCTAATTTGGCTACTGACTTCAGAAACAACATTGTATTCGACTACAAGAATGTTGTATTCGAACACAGTGGTGTTGTTTTTGCTGCTGACATCCTGTCTCGTATTCGACTACATCTTGTCTCGTAGTCGACTACATATGTGTTGTTTTTGCTTTTGACTTATGAAATAGCACTGTAATCGAATACAAGGATGTTGTATTCGAATACGATAGTGCAGTTTTGTTAAAAACTTCATTTTTCAACTTTGATTATGCATGTTTGGCATATGAAAACCTTTTCAAGTTATATGCTAACATGAAAGGTTATTTTGTGCATTTAAAATTTAAATGCTACGTGTTATTTGTAAATTTTGGTTGGTGACCTTTACAATTATTGTGAAAATCTGGGCTTTGCCCTCATATGAGAACCATGATCGTCCTATCGAGTAGTACCCTAGAGATGGAGACGTAGTTAGACATACCTGATTGGTGCTGTGTTAGAAGGATCTTGCGGGGCGCGTGGTGATCACTCGAGTTGTATAGTTTTTTTAGTCATGATCAGATTAGATGGTTGTATAGGGGATAAATGTCTTTCTTTGGTGTATGTATTTATTTCAATTTGGAAAACTGTACCTATACCTCATATTGTCAACTAGACTTTTATTTTGATGGGTCCATGTACCACTTTTTGATGTGATGTGGGGGAGTTAAAATTCTTGGGGCAGTGCTTTTGCATAGGTGTCTGCCGAGAATATCCCAGGGGTATGAGCTATGTATGATATGCCTTATAGCTCCGGTGTATTTTGATGTTTAAATACTTTGGATTTTTATTTCAAAAACTATTCTGCTGCTTGTAAATATTTGTTGACTTTGTCGTTATGTTACGACTTAAATATTTATCCAAAAAGTATTTCTTTGTTTTATGAATTTGTTTTGTTTTAAAAAAAAAAAAATACACTCGCGCTGTTAAAAATCGGGGTGTTACAAAATTCAAGTATGATTGAAATGTGTAATGAATTGCTTAGTACTTGAAGCTCTGATTTTTCCTTGAGTTTGTCCTTCCTTTTATAGGCTTTATGATGTTTAATGACATTCAAAAAGAGTCGTTGGAAGGGCTCTATCAGTCTTGACCAAAGACCAGATTTTATGATTAAAAAATATTTAAATCTTTGAATACTTTTGAGTTATGTTTGACTAGTCTGAATTTCTTCATTCTTGAATAATTATGATCTTGTTTAATGATCCTTTAATATTTCGATATATGATTGACGTGATCAGTTCAATATAGTGTTTTGATTCACACAAAACAGGTTGAAGAATGATGATATAAGGCTGAAGAATTATATAACAAAGCAAGAGAATGATGTTCAGTAAGCTGGAGAATGTTTGTATCATTCTAGACTGATTACATCATACTTGGAGAATGTTTGTTGATCATTATGGAGATAGTTGTTAATCATTCTGGATAAAGATGTTTGATCCTGAAGATCAAGTGTAACAAGCTAGAGAATATTTATTAATCTAGAGACTAACGTTACACTACTAGAGAATGATCATTTGACACTTTTGCTTTAAATTGTGCTTTTTAATCTTGATCTTTTTGAGTGTTTCTTTTGCTCATATGAGAGTTCCTAGTATATGAGAGTTCTACGTTCCTAGTATAGGAGAATGATTGTTGATCATTATGGAGATAGTTGTTAATCATTTTGGAGAAAGATGTTTGATGATGAAGATCAAGTGTAACAAGCTGGAGAATGTTTATCAATCTAGAGACTAATGTTACACTACTAGAGAATGATCATTTGACACTTTTGCTTTAAATTGTGCTTTTTAATCTTGATCTTTTTGATTGTTTCTTTTGCTCATATGAGAGTTCTACGTTCCTAGTATATGAGCTGGAAACCCATTTGCGATTTTCAAGAGCTTTCCTTGCATTAAAAACTGATGCAATCTTGCTTGATTATTCTTGATGCTTAGCTTTTGCCTTTGTTAATCTTTTGGAGTTGATCTTTCTGGTATGATCTTTGTGTACCTACGTCTGGTACCTTTGTAATAGGAACTAGTTTATCAACAAACTAGAAATGTTCTTGTCTATCGCAAGCCATCAATTTTGGGAATTAATCTTACTTTTTATTCTTGATGCATTGTTTTGCTTTGTTGATCATTTTCTCTTTGAATATGTCCAAAATTATCTTTAGTATATAATTATGTTCCTTTGTTGTAAATAATTTCAATGTAAATTGATGTACTTTTATTGCTCAGATCGATCTTAAACTAAAGAAGACTTTGTTCTTTGTAAATCAGAATGTTCTTGGATTAATGTTGTCAAAACCAGAACGTTCTTGGATTTAAAGCTATATTAAGGAAAACGTTATCTGTTTTTCCAGACTTCAATTTTAATAACCAGAAAATTCTTCGTTTTTTAGACCGTTGTCCAGAATGATCAGAATATTGTCAAGTATGTTCTTCGTTCTTGACAGTCAAGCTGGAGAATGATCAGTCTTGCTTGAACTTGCTTGATTCATCATAGTCCATAGCTTTTCTACTTTGTATTTTGAATTGATTATTTGCTGAGATGAATCCTTTATATTCCTTGAAGAGTACAAATCACATGATTGCGAAATACATAAACAACGATTTGCAAAATCCAGGGGAAACTTCTTCTTCAACAGAGGAGTTCATTTGTTCTTGAAATCTCATAACTATGGAGAACGTTCTCCGTTTTCCAAACATATGCCAAGAACGTTTTCCATTCTGTCTTTGTATTTGTGCTTCCTTTTCAAATGATTTTGCTTCTGATTTATAGCATAATGTGATAATTGATTATTGTATTTGATCATCTTCTTCATGAAGATGCTATCTTGAATATGTAATAATCATTCTCTTGAATGATTGATATATGATACATTCCTTTTGAGGTTATTTTATTGTTGAGTGGATACTTATGCACTTTGATGAAGTGAATGACTTCTTGCTTGTTCACTTATGTAATTCATGTTCCTTAAACAAAACTCAAGTGCAATCATTAGTAGACCACCATTCATAAAACTTAATCTTTTATTTCATAAGGTTTGTTGTTATTAAAACATACATCAAAAAGGTTTTTGCCTCAAGAGACTTCACAACGCAATTAAATACAAAGATGGAGAATTTTTTAGGACTAAAAGGTGAGAAATTTTTTTATAAGACTTAAAAGTGAAACATTTATCTTTTATAAGGATAAAAAACTTATTTAACTAAATGTGTCTTCTAACACCTTCTAATATAACTTGGCCATGGCCTACGAAAAAACATATAAAATTTACTAGCATATAGATCATATATAAAAATTTTAATATTAAATTATAAGAATTTTTTATATTATTAAGTTGCATCAAAATTAACGTTATATAAAAATACACCATTAATAATAATATTAATTTTTGTACATCTTGATTATATAGAAAATAACTAAAGATTGATGTTAAAATTTAATGAAAAATTTGATTGTCATTTTTAATTTAATTGTTATCTTTAAAAAATATTTATTTAATATTAAATGAATATAAAATTGGTATAATTTTTTACTGTAATTGGTATAATTTTTACGTCGCTCAAGGTCGATGGTGGTGGAAGGTGTAATTGGTGGCAACAGTAGTCATAGATGGTAGTGGTCGATCTTTTATTTTGTTTTAAGTTTATATTTAATTTTTTTTATTATAATTTCTTTTCGTGTTTAAAACTAATATATATATATATATAAATGTTTTAAGTAATTAAAAATAAATTTAATATGACATGAACTTCGACATTACTTCATTTAATCATCACATAATCAAAATTTACGTTAAATTAAAGATTGAGCAAAACGTTTTAAATTTCAAAAAATAAAAGAGTCAAAATTGCAAAGACAAAAATAAGAACTAAATTAACGGATTGAATAAAATTAAGCCTCCAAAAAGCATTTAATTCAAATTATTGTGCACACATCATATAGTATACGTGGCAATGCAAAACTCATAACAAAAGAATACACTTTCCCGGAAGCTCACAATTATGCTTGATCGCCAAGGTTCACATTAACTACCAAACAAAAATATCCGTATTTAATAAGGATAGCGTGCCATATATTATTTACATGTGTATAATCCACTAAGTTGGAAAGTAGTCAAACTCAACACACATATATTATTAATTTAATTTCCTTGGTAGCCAAGACAATCGAATATATCCATACATGTATACAAAAGGAAAAACAAATCAACCAAATAAATCACATACTCCAAATACTGTATAGTTGTAGAGTGAAGACACATTTGATGGCAGTGGGAGTTGATCTTGCTGAAGCATATGTGTTGCGAAAGATGCATAAAGAAAAACTGAAGGAAAAGGAAGAAACCGAGAGATCCAAGACAAGCACGATAATTGGATCTAAACCCAATAGATCAAGTGGGTGTGTCTTTTGGTTTTCTAAGAAACTAAGAAGAACTACACAAATAAGAGATGACATCAATGAAAAAGATGTGACAAAAGAGATTTTGGATCCAATCTTTAAAAATGATCTTCGATGAGTTATTGATTGATATATTGTGATTAATTAAGAATGTAATTTAATGTTTTGAGGTTATTTGTATTCATCTTCACCACATGGATGAGCTGATGAATAAATATTACTTTTGTGCAAGTTTTGTATGTTTAATTTTAATGAAATGTGTCGCACTTTAAAGCAAAATAATTATAATTGATGTAGTCACTTAATTTAATTTCAGGTAAAAATTTATTTTTTTATTTAATTTTTTCTTTTTAGTTTGATCATTTATTTAACTTTAAGTAATGATTTAATTATTTACGTTTTAAAACGTCAATAATATTATCATCTTTTAAAGAAACTTAGAAAATTCATGATCATATTTAAATAAAACTTCAAAAATTAATTATCACCTTCAAAAAACTTATATTTTCATCATATTTAACTACAAAAAAATAAAAAAACAAACAAACAATTGCGATACTTAACTTTTAGTAATATCTCTTAATTTGTCACTATAGTTATTTTTATTTATAGAGAGAGTGCCACTTATTCTCTTTTAATATCAATACATCATAAATTAATAAAAATACTCAAATATTCACATCCAAAAAAAAATATTCATTTGTTCACCCAACATCAATTCACAAAAATAATGTATTTGTTTATTTTTTCATTTCAATCTCTAAAATTGCTTTCTTTCCCATTTCGATCTCTAAAATTGCTTTATTTTCCATTTTGATCTCTGAAATTGCTTTTTCCTATTTCTTCTCAAATTTGTCCAATACACTACGCCGAAAAATGACATTTAACAGCGCCCATTTTACAGCGCTTGCTAAACACAAGCGTTGTTGTAATTATATTTTAAAATTAACGGAACCTTTTATAACGTTATAAGGCTTTTACAGCGCTTATCAAAAAAGCGCTGTAAAAGGAAGCGCTTTCGCGTATCAGTTACATCGCTTTTTTCACAAGCTGCTGTAAACACATGCGCTTCCAAATATTTGAACTACCTAATACAGCGCTTTTTTCACAAGCGCTGTAAAATACATACGCTTTCATTGAATTTAACTACCTATTACAGCGCTTTTTTCACAAGCGCTGTAAAGTACATGCGCTGTCATTGAATTTAACTACCTAATACAGCGCTTTTTTCACAAGCGCTGTAAACTGCATCTTTCAAATAATTATATACGTTGGAAACCCTCATATCCTCTACATCTTTCAAATAATTATATACGTTGGGAACCCTAATATCCTCTACGTACTGTGCAGCCATCTACGTTGTCTCAGGTATTTTTTACATATGATTTGTTATGTTTTGTTATATATATATATTAAATCTACTAAAAATTGTTATATATATATATATATATTAAATCTCTTTTACACATGATCTGTTATGTTTTGTTACATATATATTAAATCTACTAAAAATTGTTATATATATATATATATATTAAATCTCTTTTACACATGATCTGTTATGTTTTGAAATTGTCAAAAATTGTCAAAAACTCATACCACATGATCTGTTCTGTTTTGAAATTGTTAGTTGATATTGGTTTCTTTTTGAAACTTGTTGATATGTTTTGAAAGCTTATTATTTTTGTTACTGCATTTATATAGGTGGTATAATATGGATAGGAAATGGATTTCAGCCAATCGATTGTCAAAAGAGTATGAAATTGGAGTGAAGGAGTTTGTTGAGTTTGCAGTGAAGAATGCAAAAGATCCAAATAGAGTAGTTTGTCCTTGTTTAAAATGTTGTTTTGGAAAACGTGTTAGAGAAGATGAATTAGAAGGACATCTAGTATGTAATGGAATTGATCAAAGCTACACATGTTGGATAAGACATGGTGAGAAAAAAAAAGGAAACATTAATTTTGAGAATAGTTCGACATATGCTTCAACTGACTTCGATACAGATACATATGAGCCGGACCGAGTTGATGAGATTGCAAAAGCAGTTGAAGAAGATCTTCGAGATTGTCCTAAAATGTTTGAAAGTTTGTTGAGTGATGCAGAGAAAGAATTATATAATGGTTGTACTAAATTCACAAGACTGTCAGCGATATTAAAGTTGTACAACTTAAAAGCGAGTAATGGATGGTCTGATAAAAGCTTTACAGAATTATTAACACTCATAAAAGATATGTTGCCAGATGATAATGAACTTCCCAGTCGAACCTACGAGGCTAAACGGATTTTGTGTTCTATTGGAATGAGTTACGAAAGGATTCATGCGTGTCCTAACGATTGCATTTTATTTCGAAACGAATATGAACTACTTAAGGCGTGTCCGAAATGCAATGTCTCTCGATATAAGAAGAAAGAATCTACTCCAGCAAAAGTCGTGTGGTATTTTCCTATAATACCAAGATTTAGGCGCATGTATCGCAGTGAAGAAGATTCAAAACACTTGACATGGCATGCAGATGAAAGAATTAGAGATGGAATGTTTCGACACCCTGCAGATTCCCCACAATGGGCAAAAATTGATCACGAGTATCCTGAATTCGGGATAGAGTCAAGAAATCTAAGACTTGCACTTTCTACTGATGGAATGAATCCACATGGTCTTCAAAGCATCTCACATAGCACGTGGCCTGTGATTTTGGTAATATATAACCTACCTCCATGGTTATGTATGAAGCGTAAGTTTATGATGTTGTCTCTGTTAATTTCTGGACCCAAACAACCGGGGAATGATATCGACGTATACTTGACTCCTCTAATCGAAAATTTAAAAAGTATGTGGGAGACAGGTGTGGAAGTTTATGATGGGTATAAGAAAGAATGTTTCAATTTGAGGGCTATGTTGTTCGGCACAATTAATGATTTTCCAGCATATGGTAATTTATCAGGATATAGCATTAAAGGTCAGTGTGCATGTCCTATATGTGAAGAGAGTACAAATTGGATGCGGTTGAAACATTGTAAGAAGAATGTGTTTCTTGGACATCGTAGATTTTTACCTTATAGTCATCAGTATCGTGGGTGGAGAAATGCATTCAATGGAAAATCAGAGGAAGGTAAAGCTCCTTTAGCACCGACTGGATATCAAATACTTGAAAAAGTACAAGGTTTGACCAATAAATTTGGCAAACCTTTTGCGGGAGAGCTGGTGAAAACTGGGTGGAAGAAAAAGTCAATTTTCTTTGAATTGCCATATTGGAAGTCATTGTATGTAAGACATTTCCTCGATGTGATGCATATTGAGAAAAATGTATTTGAAAGTGTTATTGGTACGTTACTCAATGTTCCAGGAAAGTCTAAAGATGGCGTCAATGCAAGATTGGACTTGGTCGATATGGGAATAAGAAATGAACTGGCTCCAGTAAAGAAAGGAAATCGCACATATCTACCTCCAGCCGCTCATACTCTATCTAGAAAGGAAAAAATTGTTTTATGTAAATTTCTACACGAAGTTAAAGTTCCAGAAGGATACTCTTCGAACATTAAAAATTTGGTTTGTATGAAAGACCTCAAGTTAAAAGGTTTGAAGACCCATGATTGTCATATTATAATGGAGCATTTGCTACCAATAGGTATACGTTCCATTTTACCTGAAAAAGTTCGACTAGCCTTAACTAGATTATGTTTCTTCTTCAGGGAAATTTGTAGTAAAGTGATCGACCCTCAGAAATTACCGACATTGCAGAGGGAAATTGTTGTTACTTTGTGTGAGCTTGAAATGTATTTCCCACCATCGTTTTTTGATATAATGGTTCACCTTACTGTTCATCTGGTTAAGGAGACACAACTTTGTGGGCCAGCTTATATGAGATGGATGTATCCGATAGAACGATATATGAAAATATTAAAAGGGTACGTAAAAAGTAGAAGTCGACCAGAAGGTTGTATTGCTGAACGATACATTGTTGAAGAGGCTGCTGAATTTTGTACTGAATATCTGTCCAATGTTGAATCCATAGGGCTTCCCATGTCTCGTCATTCGGGAAGACTATCAGGAGAAGGGATAACTGGAAGGAGACTACTGACTATATCAAGGACAGAATGGGAGCAGGCACAATTGTATGTTCTGCACAATGATGATGAGGTTCAACCGTATGTTACAATACACATTGATCAGTTATCTCGTTTGAACATGAATAGGAATCAAAATTGGATAACTCGAGAGCACAATCGAAGTTTTGTAACATGGTTAAAAAATCACATAATGTCAAAATTTGATATAGACCCCGGATCAATTTCAAATAGATTGAGGTGGCTAGCAAATGGTCCGAGCTTACATGTCTTTTCTTACACTGGTTATGTTATTAACGGCTACACATTTTATACCAAAGAACAAGATGATCAGACCACTATGCAAAATAGTGGAGTCACTCTCGTAGCTGAAGCGATGCATGTCTCAAGTGCAAAAGACAAAAACCCAATATATGCAAATCTATCATATTTTGGGGTTATCGAGCGCATATGGGAGTTAGACTACACAATGTTTCGTGTTCCCATATTTGGTTGCAAGTGGGTCGATAATAATAATGGCGTTCGGATTGATGAGTCAGGATTCTTGCTTGTCGATTTTAATAGGGTGGGATACAAAGACGAGCCTTTTATTTTAGCGTCGCAAGCTCAACAAGTGTTTTATGTCACTGATCCTTCTAATGATAAATGGTCTGTTGTCCTATCGACCAATAAAATAAGTGATGATAACAATAATGATGAAGATGTTGGTAATGATCTTTTATTTGCAACATCACAACAACCACATGAAATTGATTCAACTGATGATGGTTTATATCTTAGAGATGATCATGATGAGGGAATTTGGATTAATCCATCGTTTCGTATTGTAAATGGACAAACAAATGTGAATGTCACCAGGAAAAGAAGAAGGGCATCTTAATGTATATATATGTTTAATTGTTTTATATAAGCTATGCATGTAATCTGAACTGTGTTATTGTAAATATGCATGTAATCTGAATTGAGTGTTTTATACTAAGTTCTGATTAATTTATTTTCTGATTAATTTATTTTCTGCTTATATTTAGCTTGATTTGAGTGTTTTATACCAAGTTCATGTAACAATGAGTGTTTTATATTTAGCTTGATTTACATGAACTGAACTGAATATAAATTAGTAATTTACATGAACTGAACTGAACTGAATAGAGAGATTCTCTTTTGCTCAGTGCATATATATATATAGATTCTTCAGAATACTCATTTCTAATAATTCATCATCTCCTAAAGTATTGTGATAAAGACAATGATAACAATATTTTTAATCCAATAAACAATGATAAAAATGTTTTTAATGTCATCCCAACCCAAATAAACCAAACACAAAAATAAAATAAAGAGACATTTTACAGCGCTTATCTTAAAAAGCGCTGTAAAAGATCCTTTTAAAAATAAAATAATGAGTGTTTTATACCTTTTACAGCGCTTTTCACACAAAGCGCTGTAAACGACTCTTTTGAAAGTGAGTAAAAAAGACATTTTACAGCGCTTATTTGACAAAGCGCTGTAAAAAAGCTTTAAAAATAATATTCATCAGACACCTAATTTCTTCAAACACCTTGTACGCATCATGGGAATCCAAAAAACATCAGACACAAACCCATTTCTTCAAACACCTTGTACGCATCATGGGAATCCAAAAAACATCAGACACAAACCCATTTCTTCAAACACCTTGTACGCATCATGGGAATCCCCAAAAACACCAGACACAAACCCATTTTTCGCAACATGGCAATGATCCTGAATACCAATTAAGTTTCGATTTAAGAAGGAAAGAGAATGTAAAGAGATAAAAAGGGTGTTGAGGTGGAGATTGAATTGTGAAAGAGTAAGCTTTGATGTTTGTGAAGAAGATGCATAAAAGGAGAAGAGTTTGGTGAAGAGGAAGGGATTTTTGTGGTGACCAGTTACTACTATGTGGGTTTTGCATGCATGTTGAGCTTGTTTAAAAAATAACATAACATAACAAAACACAAAAACAATAAGGCCTTTTACAGCGCTTATTTGGAAAAAGCGCTGTAAAAGAGCCTTTTAAAATTAACATAAAGAGACATTTTAGAGCGCTTATGTGGAAAAGCGCTGTAAAAGGCTTTAAAAAACATTCATATAACATAATAACACACGGAGGTCTTTTACAGCGCTTATTTGGGAAAAGCGCTGTAAAAGAGCCTCTTAAAATTAACATAAAGAGACATTTTAGAGCGCTTATGTGTAAAAGCGCTGTAAAAGGCATTCAAATAACATAATAACACACGGAGGTCTTTTACAGCGCTTATTTGAAAAAAGCGCTGTAAAAGAGCCTTTTAAAAATTTAACTAAAGAAGCCTTTTAGAGCGCTTATGTGTGAAAGCGCTGTAAAAGGCATTCATATAACATAATAACACACGGAGGTCTTTTACAGCGCTTATTTGAAAAAAGCGCTGTAAAAGAGCCTTTTAAAAATTTAACTAAAGAAGCCTTTTAGAGCGCTTATGTGTGAAAGCGCTGTAAAAGGCATTCATATAACATAATAACACACGGAGGTCTTTTACAGCGCTTATTTGAAAAAAGCGCTGTAAAAGGCATTCAAATAACATAATAACACACGGAGGTCTTTTACAGCGCTTATTTGAAAAAAGCGCTGTAAAAGGCATTCAAATAACATAATAACACACGGAGGTCTTTTACAGCGCTTATTTGAAAAAAGCGCTGTAAAAGAGCCTTTTAAAAATTTAACTAAAGAAGCCTTTTAGAGCGCTTTACAAAATAAGCGCTGTAAAAGGCTTATAAAAAGCGCTGTAAAAGTGTTACGTATATATAACAGTTACCTCTTCAGTTTCCTCTTCATTACGTAACCTTCATCTCAACCTTCATTTCTTCTCTTCTTTTGCAAACCCTATCATCCCGTCCTTTACGAACCTTATTTCCACGATCATCTCCTTCATTTCGAACCTTATTTCCATCCAAGATCATCTCTCCCATTTCACACAATATATTTTCATTGAAATACGTAACCCTCATTACGTATTTCTTCAAACCGTATTTCTGTGAACCATATTTCTGTGAACTTTCTGCAAACCCTCTTTTCTTTGCATTTCGTCTTTCTTCGAACCATCATTATTCAGGTATTGATGTTATTAAATTTTTGTAATCATTAGAATGCATGTTGAGCTTTTTTAAGATATACTGATACATGTTGAGTTTGTTTATAATAATGCATGATCCATGTTGAGCTTGTTGATGTTATACTAAAGTGCATGTTGAACTTGTTGTAGTTAAATGGATACAAACAAAGATTTAGAAGTTCAAAATGAAGAAGTTGGCACCTCTAAGACTTACGAAAAAGAAGTCAAACGTGGTGCAACTATCATGCAAAGGGTGATTAAAGCACGGAGCAGTGGCATTAAATTTGAGGTATACTATATATACTCTGTTTGCTGTGTGTTTTTTTATCTTTTTTTAGGGTTTAGGGCATGTACTTACTATATGAGTTTATTAGGTTGGCTGGAACGAGAGTGGTCAGCCAGTTGACCCCAACAGCTCCATGTTTGTAAGCTACATTGGGGCTGTTGTTCGTCAAAATGTCCCAATAACAATAGACAACTGGAGAGATAAGGCGTTGAAGGATGCCAAAGATATCATCTGGAATGACATTCAAGTAAATATTTTGATCTACTCTTTTGTCATTTATAATTTTTTTTCTGTAAAATACATTACTTATAATTGTTTTCATTGCAGACCACTTTTGTTCTTGATGAGGAACGAAAGTCATATGTTTTGAGAGTTGCTGGGAAAATCCATCGTGGATTTAGATCCCATCTCTCAAATTTCTATCTAAAAGATAGAGAAGGAAACACAAATGCTGAACCTCCAAAGATATATCAACATTATATATCAAAGGATGAATGGAGTGCATTTGTTTCCAAACGTTCTGACCCGGCGTTTGTCGTAAGTGATTAATTTATTAGCATTTGTGTTTTATTATTCATATTCGTAGCGTATTTTAAATTTTTACACAATTGCTATTTTTTTTTTATATAGAATATTAGTAAGGCAAATCGCGAACGGGCAAGCAACCCAAAACACCCATACAAGAAATCACGTATGGGATATGCACGCCTTGAACAAAAAATTGTAAGTAATTAAACATCACTTGTAATTTGTATTATAAACTATAGTGTGTAACTAATTTGTATTATTTTGTTTATGATTTTAACGAATAGAGAAAAGACACCCAAGCCGATCAACCCTTGGGTCGTCATATCTTATGGAAGGAAGCGCGTGTTAACAAAGAAGGAGTGGTTGATAATGAAAATGTCAAGAAAGTTGTAGAACTTTGTGTAAGTATATTATCACTTTAATATTTTTTAATATTGTATTTTAAAAATGCTATTGAACTTATCTTTTTAATGTTACATGTATTTTAGGAAACTATTGAACAAAGTTCTGAAACTCAAGAGGGCAACAAGGATACGTGCAGGGACATTCTTGGGAAAGTGTTTAATGTCCCTGAGTATTCCGGTCGAGTGAGGGGGAAAGGATTTGGCGTAACTCCCAAAAGCTTTTTTCCTCAAGAGAAGCGCCAAAAACCTTCCAACGAGGAAGTATTAGAGAAGCTCAGAATCTTATCGGAGCAAGTGGCACTCTTGGTGAATACGAATAAAGACAAGCAACTTCCGGTTCAGCTCCAACCTGAAATACAAATGGAGAGTGAAACCGGGAGTTGCAACGTCGGTTTGAAGAGTATTCCCGAGGTAATTAATTACTTACTACTTACTTGCTTATGTAATTACTTATGTATTAAACAAACTTATATATTAACTGTACTTATGTTTTAACTATTGATGTAGGGTGTCACTACATGTGTCCTATACTTGTCCTCGCCGACTCAACGGAAGGTGGGAAAAGGAATATTGCACAATACTTCGGGAGAAGTATTGCACAATATTCCGATCCCCGCGGGCCATGTCAAAGTATCGCCTACGGTTGCTTTCGAACCAACTGCACCGTTGCCCATACCGGACAACGATGGAGATATGAAGTTCTTAAGCGACGCTATTGGCAGTTACGTGGCATGGCCCACACACCTTGTTGCCCTCGAAAAAAAGATTCCCAAGGACAAATCAGTTACATCTCCCGAAAAGGTTTGTCACATTTATTGCCTAAGGTTTTTTATTTTTTCAGATTCAATAAACTAACATTTTACCTCATTTTTGTAGGTCCAAATAAATAAACCACCCCTACAGCCAAAAAAAGGCAGCAGACCTCAAAAATTGGAGGTTAATAGGGCTGCCAAACTACAAAGGCTGGAGGGTAATAAAGCTGCAAAACTTGCAGCAACAAAAAATCTGGATCGGGGAAAATCGGTCGCTGCTGCTGCTGCTCCTAATAAAAGTCAGCCACGCCTTGGTAAATACGGGGCGTGTCTTGACATCCAAATAAAAAGGAACATGGGCAGCAGCAACGATTCGCCCATTGTACAAATGAATCAAGACATCTTTGGAGATGAGTATATTGAATACCTCGAAAAGGAGCAAATGTACGATCTTCTCGAACATAAGGAGCTGAGTGTTACTGTAATCAGCTTGTACATAAGGTAAAAAATACTTTTAATTGCATTTATTTGTAATTAATTAAATGTATTGGTAATTAATCTAGTTTAAAATTTTCATTGAAGGTTTTTGTACGAGAAGGTCGTGTGCACGAGGAAACTGTCAAATAAATACTCATTCTTGTCTCCGCATAAGATGTCGATGTTCAAACTCGATCCAGACAATGTAAAACACTACATTGTAGATATGTTTTTAAGAAATAAAGAAAGTGATAAATTGTTCTTGGCACCATATAATTCAGGGTACGTAATTTTATCTTTTTTAATTGATGAGAATTTAATTTATTAGTTGTCTATAAACAAAATTGCTTAACCAATTTTTTGTTGTTGTAGGGCACATTGGGTGCTATTTGCAATCAATGCGGTCTCTGAAGTGATATACTATTTGGATCCCGTGCACGGCGATTACACCAATCACCCCGGAATAAAGAATATGCTCGACACGTAAGTAATATTCATTTATTTCTTACATATATATATTTATATATATATATATATAAATATATATATGTAAGAAATAAATGAATATTACTTACGTGTCGAGCATATTCTTTATTCCGGGGTGATTGGTGTAATCGCCGTGCACGGGATCCAAATAGTATATCACTTCAGAGACCGCATTGATTGCAAATAGCACCCAATGTGCCCTACAACAACAAAAAATTGGTTAAGCAATTTTGTTTATAGACAACTAATAAATTAAATTCTCATCAATTAAAAAAGATAAAATTACGTACCCTGAATTATATGGTGCCAAGAACAATTTATCACTTTCTTTATTTCTTAAAAACATATCTACAATGTAGTGTTTTACATTGTCTGGATCGAGTTTGAACATCGACATCTTATGCGGAGACAAGAATGAGTATTTATTTGACAGTTTCCTCGTGCACACGACCTTCTCGTACAAAAACCTTCAATGAAAATTTTAAACTAGATTAATTACCAATACATTTAATTAATTACAAATAAATGCAATTAAAAGTATTTTTTACCTTATGTACAAGCTGATTACAGTAACACTCAGCTCCTTATGTTCGAGAAGATCGTACATTTGCTCCTTTTCGAGGTACTCAATATACTCATCTCCAAAGATGTCTTGATTCATTTGTACAATGGGCGAATCGTTGCTGCTGCCCATGTTCCTTTTTATTTGGATGTCAAGACACGCCCCGTATTTACCAAGGCGTGGCTGACTTTTATTAGGAGCAGCAGCAGCAGCGACCGATTTTCCCCGATCCAGATTTTTTGTTGCTGCAAGTTTTGCAGCTTTATTACCCTCCAGCCTTTGTAGTTTGGCAGCCCTATTAACCTCCAATTTTTGAGGTCTGCTGCCTTTTTTTGGCTGTAGGGGTGGTTTATTTATTTGGACCTACAAAAATGAGGTAAAATGTTAGTTTATTGAATCTGAAAAAATAAAAAACCTTAGGCAATAAATGTGACAAACCTTTTCGGGAGATGTAACTGATTTGTCCTTGGGAATCTTTTTTTCGAGGGCAACAAGGTGTGTGGGCCATGCCACGTAACTGCCAATAGCGTCGCTTAAGAACTTCATATCTCCATCGTTGTCCGGTATGGGCAACGGTGCAGTTGGTTCGAAAGCAACCGTAGGCGATACTTTGACATGGCCCGCGGGGATCGGAATATTGTGCAATACTTCTCCCGAAGTATTGTACAATATTCCTTTTCCCACCTTCCGTTGAGTCGGCGAGGACAAGTATAGGACACATGTAGTGACACCCTACATCAATAGTTAAAACATAAGTACAGTTAATATATAAGTTTGTTTAATACATAAGTAATTACATAAGCAAGTAAGTAGTAAGTAATTAATTACCTCGGGAATACTCTTCAAACCGACGTTGCAACTCCCGGTTTCACTCTCCATTTGTATTTCAGGTTGGAGCTGAACCGGAAGTTGCTTGTCTTTATTCGTATTCACCAAGAGTGCCACTTGCTCCGATAAGATTCTGAGCTTCTCTAATACTTCCTCGTTGGAAGGTTTTTGGCGCTTCTCTTGAGGAAAAAAGCTTTTGGGAGTTACGCCAAATCCTTTCCCCCTCACTCGACCGGAATACTCAGGGACATTAAACACTTTCCCAAGAATGTCCCTGCACGTATCCTTGTTGCCCTCTTGAGTTTCAGAACTTTGTTCAATAGTTTCCTAAAATACATGTAACATTAAAAAGATAAGTTCAATAGCATTTTTAAAATACAATATTAAAAAATATTAAAGTGATAATATACTTACACAAAGTTCTACAACTTTCTTGACATTTTCATTATCAACCACTCCTTCTTTGTTAACACGCGCTTCCTTCCATAAGATATGACGACCCAAGGGTTGATCGGCTTGGGTGTCTTTTCTCTATTCGTTAAAATCATAAACAAAATAATACAAATTAGTTACACACTATAGTTTATAATACAAATTACTTCATTATATAAAAGTGATGTTTAATTACTTACAATTTGTTGTTCAAGGCGTGCATATCCCATACGTGATTTCTTGTATGGGTGTTTTGGGTTGCTTGCCCGTTCGCGATTTGCCTTACTAATATTCTATATAAAAAAAAAATAGCAATTGTGTAAAAATTTAAAATACGCTACGAATATGAATAATAAAACACAAATGCTAATAAATTAATAACTTACGACAAACGCCGGGTCAGAACGTTTGGAAACAAATGCACTCCATTCATCCTTTGATATATAATGTTGATATATCTTTGGAGGTTCAGCATTTGTGTTTCCTTCTCTATCTTTTAGATAGAAATTTGAGAGATGGGATCTAAATCCACGATGGATTTTCCCAGCAACTCTCAAAACATATGACTTTCGTTCCTCATCAAGAACAAAAGTGGTCTGCAATGAAAACAATTATAAGTAATGTATTTTACAGAAAAAAAATTATAAATGACAAAAGAGTAGATCAAAATATTTACTTGAATGTCATTCCAGATGATATCTTTGGCATCCTTCAACGCCTTATCTCTCCAGTTGTCTATTGTTATTGGGACATTTTGACGAACAACAGCCCCAATGTAGCTTACAAACATGGAGCTGTTGGGGTCAACTGGCTGACCACTCTCGTTCCAGCCAACCTAATAAACTCATATAGTAAGTACATGCCCTAAACCCTAAAAAAAGATAAAAAAACACACAGCAAACAGAGTATATATAGTATACCTCAAATTTAATGCCATTACTCCTTGCTTTAATGACTTTCTGCATGATAGTTGCACCACGTTTGACTTCTTTTTCGTAAGTCTTAGAGGTGCCAACTTCTTCATTTTGAACTTCTAAATCTTTGTTTGTATCCATTTAACTACAACAAGTTCAACATGCACTTTAGTATAACATCAACAAGCTCAACATGGATCATGCATTATTATAAACAAACTCAACATGTATCAGTATATCTTAAAAAAGCTCAACATGCATTCTAATGATTACAAAAATTTAATAACATCAATACCTGAATAATGATGGTTCGAAGAAAGACGAAATGCAAAGAAAAGAGGGTTTGCAGAAAGTTCACAGAAATATGGTTCACAGAAATACGGTTTGAAGAAATACGTAATGAGGGTTACGTATTTCAATGAAAATATATTGTGTGAAATGGGAGAGATGATCTTGGATGGAAATAAGGTTCGAAATGAAGGAGATGATCGTGGAAATAAGGTTCGTAAAGGACGGGATGATAGGGTTTGCAAAAGAAGAGAAGAAATGAAGGTTGAGATGAAGGTTACGTAATGAAGAGGAAACTGAAGAGGTAACTGTTATATATACGTAACACTTTTACAGCGCTTTTTATAAGCCTTTTTACAGCGCTTTTTTTGTAAAGCGCTCTAAAAGGCTTCTTTAGTTAAATTCTTAAAAGGCTCTTTTACAGCGCTTTTGACAAATAAGCGCTGTAAAAGACCTCCGTGTGTTATTATGTTATTTGAATGCCTTTTACGCCTTTTACAGCGCTTTTGTCAAATAAGCGCTGTAAAAGACCTCCGTGTGTTATTATGTTATTTGAATGTTTTTTAAAGCCTTTTACAGCGCTTTTTACACATAAGCGCTCTAAAATGTCTCTTTATGTTAATTTTAAGAGGCTCTTTTACAGCGCTTTTTCCAAATAAGCGCTGTAAAAGACCTCCGTGTGTTATTATGTTATATTAATGTTTTTTAAAGCCTTTTACAGCGCTTTTTACACATAAGCGCTCTAAAATGTCTCTTTATGTTAATTTTAAGAGGCTCTTTTACAGCGCTTTTTCCAAATAAGCGCTGTAAAAGACCTCCGTGTGTTATTATGTTATATTAATGTTTTTTAAAGCCTTTTACAGCGCTTTTCCACATAAGCGCTCTAAAATGTCTCTTTAGGTTAATTTTAGAAGGCTCTTTTACAGCGCTTTTTCCAAATAAGCGCTGTAAAAGACCTCCGTGTGTTATTATGTTATATTAATGTTTTTTAAAGCCTTTTACAGCGCTTTTCCACATAAGCGCTCTAAAATGTCTCTTTAGGTTAATTTTAGAAGGCTCAACATGCAAAACCCACATAGTAGTAACTGGTCACCACCAAAATCCCTTCATCTTCACCAAACTCTTCTCCTTTTATGCATCTTCTTCACAAACATCAAAGCTTACTCTTTCACAATTCAATCTCCACCTCAACACCCTTTTTATCTCTTTACATTCTCTTTCCTTCTTAAATCGAAACTTGGTATTCAGGATCATTGCCATGTTGCGAAAAATGGGTTTGTGTCTGATGTTTTTGTTAACAATGTGTTTTTGGGTATTCCCATGATGCGTACAAGGTGTTTGATGAAATGGGTTAATGTCTGATGTTTTTTGGATTCCCATGATGCGTACAATGTGTTTGAAGAAATGGGTTTGTGTCTGATGTTTTTTGAATCCCATGATGCGTACAAGGTGTTTGAAGAAATTAGGTGTCTGATGAATATTATTTTTAAAGCCATTTGACAGCGCTTTGGCAAACAAGCGCTGTAAAATGTCTTTTTTACTCACTTTCAAAAGAGTCGTTTACAGCGCTTTGTGTGGAAAGCGCTGTAAAAGGTATAACACACTCATTATTTTATTTTTAAAATGATCGTTTACAGCGCTTTTTCCAAATAAGCGCTGTAAAAGACCTCCGTGTGTTATTATGTTATTATGTATCTTTTAGGTTAATTTTAGAAGGCTCTTTTACAGCGCTTTTTCCAAATAAGCGCTATTATTGTTTTTGTGTTTTGTTATGTTATTTTTTAAACAAGCTCAACATGCAAAACCCACATAGTAGTAACTGGTCACCACCAAAATCCCTTCCTCTTCACCAAACTCATGTGTTTTGTTTTATTGTTTTATTTTATTTTTGTGTTTGGTTTATTTGGGTTGGGATGACATTAAAAACCTTTTTATCAGTTCAGTTCAGAAAATAAATTAATCAGAACTTAGTATAAAACACTCAATTCAGATTACATGCATGAATTATTAGAAATGAGAATCTCTCTATTCAGTTCAGTTCAGTTCAGTTCAGAAAATAAATTAATCAGAACTTAGTATAAAACACTCAATTCAGATTACATGCATGAATTATTAGAAATGACAATGAGAATCTCTCTGTACAGTTCAGTTCAGTTCAGTTCAGAAAATAAATTAATCAGAACTTAGTATAAAACACTCAATTCAGATTACATGCATATTTACAATAACACAGTTCAGATTACATGCATAGCTTATATAAAACAATTAAACATATACATTAAGATGCCCTTCTTCTTTTCCTGGTGACATTCACATTTGTTTGTCCATTTACAATACGAAACGATGGATTAATCCAAATTCCCTCATCATGATCATCTCTAAGATATAAACCATCATCAGTTGAATCAATTTCATGTGGTTGTTGTGATGTTGCAAATAAAAGATCATTACCAACATCTTCATCATTATTGTTATCATCACTTATTTTATTGGTCGATAGGACAACAGACCATTTATCATTAGAAGGATCAGTGACATAAAACACTTGTTGAGCTTGCGACGCTAAAATAAAAGGCTCGTCTTTGTATCCCACCCTATTAAAGAAGGAGCCCTTACCTCAACGTTAGCTTTAACGGGCGTTTCCGGTACCGCGAGTAATTCCGGTAAAATCCCCGCTCGCAACGCCGCTTCCAAATTAGTTCACTAGCACCGTAGCGTGGTGGTGAACAATTTTCCCTTCTATCTCTTCGAGAAATGAGGTTTGGATCTAGAAGAAACGAAGGGGTTTGTGTTTGGATCTCAAAAACCGTTTTTCTTGGGTTTGTGTTTGGATCTCAAAAAACTGTTTTTCTTCGATTTCGAATCAAAGAGGAAGAGTGGAGTTGCAAAAACCTTGATCTAACTCTCACCCAACCTTGGGTTACTAGTTTTGAAGAAAAGAAAGTGTCGAAAACGAAAAATGGAGGAGGGGGGATTTCTTGGGCGTGGAGTGTCCGAGGAAGAAGATGGAAATTTTATGAATTTCCTTCCTTTCTTTTTCTTTCCTTTGTTTTTCCTTTCTTCCTTTTTCCTTCTTTCCTTTATATACTCTTTTCTTTTCCTTTTCCTTCCTTCTAGTTTTCCTTTCTTTTTCCCTCCAAACAAACACATATATATATAATAAACATAACTTAACAAATATCTCAAAATATCTAGATATTTGTTAAATTACCATTTCACCCTAAACGCAATAATTTCTCCGTAAAGGATTCACCGCAGTTAATTTCAATTTATTTATCGATGAGAAATTTTAATCGGCATTAAAATATCTTTTTGATTATATAACTCTAAAATATCATTAACTTTGGATTAAAAGCCTCCGAGCCAAAATCCAAAATACACCAAAAATACATAAATGGTACTTCAAAAATATGGGTCTTACATTTGTCGTAAGTGATTAATTTATTAGCATTTGTGTTTTATTATTCATATTTGTAGCGTATTTTAACTTTTTACACAATTGCTATTTTTTTATATAGAATATTAGTAAGGCCAATTGCGAACAGGCAAGCAATCCAAAACACCCATACAAGAAATCACGTATATGCACGCATTGAACAACAACTTGTAAGTAATTAAACATCACTTTTATATAATGAAGTAATTTGTATTATAAACTATAGTGTGTAACTAATTTGTATTATTTTGTTTATGATTTTAACGAATAGAGAAAAGACACCCAAGCCGATCAACCCTTGGGTCGTCATATATTATGGAAGGAAGCGCGTGTTAATAAAGAAGGAGTGGTTGATAATGAAAATGTCAAAAAAGTTGTAGAACTTTGTGTAAGTATATTATCACTTTAATATTTTTTAATATTGTATTTTAAAAATGCTATTGAACTTATCTTTTTAATGTTACATGTATTTTAGGAAATTATTGAACAAAGTTCTGAAACTCAAGAGGGCAACAAGGATACTTGCAGGGACATTCTTGGGAAAGTGTTTAATGTCCCTGAGTATTCCGGTCGAGTTAGGGGGAAAGGATTTGGCGTAACTCCCAAAAGCTTTTTTCCTCAAGAGAAGCGCCAAAAACCTTCCAACGAGGAAGTATTAGAGAAGCTCAGAATCCTATCGGAGCAAGTGGCACTCTTGGTGAATACGAATAAAGACAAGCAACTTCCGGTTCAGCTCCAACCTGAAATACAAATGGAGAGTGAAACCGGGAGTTGCAACGTCGGTTTGAAGAGTATTCCCGAGGTAATTAATTACTTACTACTTACTTGCTTATGTAATTACTTATGTATTAAACAAACTTATATATTAACTGTACTTATGTTTTAACTATTGATGTAGGGTGTCACTACATGTGTCCTATACTTGTCCTCGCCGACTCAACGGAAGGTGGGAAAAGGAATATTGCACAATACTTCGGGAGAAGTATTGCACAATATTCCGATCCCCGCGGGCCATGTCAAAGTATCGCCTACGGTTGCTTTCGAACCAACTGCACCGTTGCCCATACCGGACAACGATGGAGATATGAAGTTCTTAAGCGACGCTATTGGCAGTTACGTGGCATGGCCCACACACCTTGTTGCCCTCCAAAAAAAGATTCCCAAGGACAAATCAGTTACATCTCCCGAAAAGGTTTGTCACATTTATTGCCTAAGGTTTTTCATTTTTTCAGATTCAATAAACTAACATTTTACCTCATTTTTGTAGGTCCAAATAAATAAACCACCCCTACAGCCAAAAAAAGGCAGCAAACCTCAAAAATTGGAGGTTAATAGGGCTGCCAAACTACAAAGGCTGGAGGGTAATAAAGCTGCCAAACTTGCAGCAACAAAAAATCTGGATCGGGGAAAATCGGTCGCTGCTGCTGCTGCTCCTAATAAAAGTCAGCCACGCCTTGGTAAATACGGGGCGTGTCTTGACATCCAAATAAAAAGGAACATGGGCAGCAGCAACGATTCGCCCATCGTACAAATGAATAAAGACATCTTTGGAGATGAGTATATTGAATACCTCGAAAAGGAGCAAATGTACGAACTTCTCGAACATAAGGAGCTGAGTGCTACTGTAATCAGCTTGTACATAAGGTAAAAAATACTTTTAATTGCATTTATTTGTAATTAATTAAATGTATTGGTAATTAATCTAGTTTAAAATTTTCATTGAAGGTTTTTGTACGAGAAGGTCGTGTGCACGAGGAAACTGTCAAATAAATACTCATTCTTGTCTCCGCATAAGATGTCGATGTTCAAACTCGATCCAGACAATGTAAAACACTACATTGTAGATATGTTTTTAAGAAATAAAGAAAGTGATAAATTGTTCTTGGCACCATATAATTCAGGGTACGTAATTTTATCTTTTTTAATTGATGAGAATTTAATTTATTAGTTGTCTATAAACAAAATTGCTTAACCAATTTTTTGTTGTTGTAGGGCACATTGGGTGCTATTTGCAATCAATGCGGTCTCTGAAGTGATATACTATTTGGATCCCGTGCACGGCGATTACACCAATCACCCCAGAATAAAGAATATGCTCGACACGTAAGTAATATTCATTTATTTCTTATATATATATATATATATATATAAATATATATATGTAAGAAATAAATGAATATTACTTACGTGTCGAGCATATTCTTTATTCCGGGGTGATTGGTGTAATCGCCGTGCACGGGATCCAAATAGTATATCACTTCAGAGACCGCATAGCTTGCTGCTGGGCAAGGGATCTGAATATTATATGGTAGCTAGTGCATATAATGTATATTCTGTTAGTTATTATATGTAAATGATCATAGGACACAATATATGAACATGCATATGGATCTGAATGTAGTTTAGGTTGTAAATTAGGTTATATATATATACGTATCTGAATGTAGTTAATTAGGTTGTAAATTAGGTTGTATATATGTACAGAGTTACAGAGTTACATATATGTTAATAAAGTTACAAAGTTCTGATTTCTGTTCTACTGATTGTGTGAACTGCTTATGGTATTTGAATATGTTTTGTTGTTGTGTGCACTGATTGTGAAGTGATTTTGGATCAAAATAATTTTGGATACAAAGATAAAAGACAGCGCTTTCTAAAAAAAATGCCATAAAAAGCTAAAAAGCGCTTTTCATTTCAAATAATTAATTTACAGCGTTTAAAAAAAAAACACACACACACACATTTTACAGCGCTTTTTTTAAAAAGCGCTGTAAAATGTTGTTGTAAAGCGCTTTAATGGTGCACATTTTACAGCGCTTTCGTGAGAAAGCGCTGTAAAATGTACAACAAAAGCGCTGTCAAATGCACACCCATAATAAGAAATTATGGGTGGGCATTTTACAACGCTTTTTTGAGAAAGCGCTATAAAATGCAGACCCATAATATGAAAATTATGGGTGGGCATTTTACAGCGCTTTGTTGAGAAAGCGATGTAAAATGCACACCCATATATGAAATTATGGATGGGCATTTTACAGCGCTTTCTTGAGAAAGCGCTGTAAAATGCAGACCCATAATATGAAAATTATGGGTGCGCATTTTACCGCGCTTGTGTTAAAAAGCGTTCTAAAAGCAGACCCATAACTCATATAATGGGGTGCATATGACAGCACATTTTTGAAGAAGCGCTGTAAAATGTGCATAACAAGCGCGCGATATATTTACATGTTTTATAGCGCTTTCTTAAAAGCGCTGTTGTATCATTTACAGCGCTCGATTCCACAACGCTTATTTTTTTGAAAAAGCGCTGTAAATGGCTTAAAAAAAGCGCTGTAAAATGCGTTTTTTCGCGTAGTGAATAGGTCGAGAAATTATTAACGCTCTCAAATATTTTTTCCTATTTCATTTAAAAAATTATCAAAGCTTTTTCCAGATTTCTTCATTGATTTTTTGGATTCCTTCTTCAATCGATTCCACTAATCTCCTCTTCAATACGGATTCATCTTAAATCTTGTTCTTGTAATCGGATTTCTCTTACAATTCGCGATTTACGATTCAGAGTCAGCAATTCAAATTCAGCAATTGAGGAATTCACGAATAATTGAATTAGCGATTTTCATTGGTTGGATGATTTGATTGATTTTAGTATTTTATATTTTAAAACTGATTTGAAGTTCTTCTATTTTCATATTCATAGAAAAAATACTAATAGAGCAAAAAAACAGATATGGAATTTCTCATTTTCAAGCTTATGTTTGATTGAAGGATTTTGTTGAAATGGTATCATGTAATTTTTTTTTAACATGTGTTTTCCTTCAATGATGTTGTACAATAGATCTTTTGTAATTCATTTAAAGTTTGTTGCTATGATTAATAGCCGGTATTCTGGTTTCATTTATTGAACTTCTGCTTGGTATTTTAGTTGAACTTCTTCTAGGATCATGACTTTTAATTTATTGAACTTCTATTTGGTAATTTGTTTGTTTCCATAATAAATTGAAATATAAATACCTCTAAATTGTTATTAGTATTTTTAAGTATAATTCTACTGTGTTAAAATGGCAATCTAATTTATTGACAAATATGGTAGTCTCTTTTCAAGTTGAATTGTAAGAGACAAATGTGTATGATATGTGATTTGACTGAGACTATCGAATGGTTTCCTTTGCTAATTATGGTTACTTAAAGTGTAGTGGTTGATTGTAGGTTTGGTTGTAGACATTGTAATTGTTGTTGGTCCGGCCTTAGCAGCAATATGATTTACTTGATATGTGCTCAAATCTAAGATATGCAGTTTTTGTGAGACTCGGTCATTAGTAGCTGTCTTATACATTATTTCAAACTTTTCTTGTTTGGATTACATAACTGATGTACATCTTGCACTACTTTTGTCACTGAGAGGAAGTGACTGATATTTCACAACTACTTCCAATAACCTTCAATCAATTTCAAGCACTATTTCAGAAAATTCCTCAAATCCAAGTTGGTAAATGGGAGATATGGTTGTGTTGAGGCTGATTGGTGGAAGAAGGTAGCGGTAGATTTATATTTGAGAGAGGAAGTTGAGACGGTCACGAATTTGTACTCTTATTGTCATCCTTCCACATTTTCCAATTTGTTATTAGATTGTGGTTCACAGCTTCTAATTCTCCTTTTGAAGCAAAAATGAGTAATGGCGAAAAAGACAAAGAAATGGGAGCGTGTTCAGTTGTAGTTGAAAAAGTAGGAGGTAGATCATTACACCCAAAAAGGTTTTGTTTTTCAACAATTATCATTTATTTTTCATCAATCATGTTTCATCTTCAGTGCATATTATATTATGGAGTGATTATTAGTATTGGTTCAAAAATATTAGCTTGACAAATTCGCATGATAAAATGGTTTTCTCTATTCATTTCTTTATTTAATTATATATATTTTTTATTGTGTGACAAAGTTTAAGGAGATGATTTATCAAATCTGAAGTATTTCTCAGAAGCAAGTGTTGCAAGATAATGAATAATGGAAATGATAGAGTTTCAAAAATAAATTCGAAAAATATGGAAGGAGAGATTTTAGAGAAAGTGTGTTAGGATAAGTTGAATTTAAGAATGTTGACTTTGTGCATCTATCAAGGCCAAAAAGTGTGATCCTAAATGATTTTTGTCCAAAAGTTTCGTCAAGTAAAATATTGGCATATTAGTTAGAGGAAGTGGTTATGGAAAATCAACTATTATATCACTTTTGCAAAGATTTTATGATCTAATTAGTGGATAAATATTTGTTGATGAAATTTCTATTCATAAGTTTCTAATGCTCATAACTTCATTTTAATATTGCCACAAGGATATGATATTCATGTTAGTGCTATAATTAAAATGCTAGGAAAGCAAGTAACATGCATTTAATGGAATTAGTAAAATTAAATTATAGTTAATAAAAAAAATTAGAAATTTAAATTTAATTTAGTTGTACTAATAATTTAAAATTACAATTAATAATAAGATAAAATAAATTTAATTTAATAAATAATAATAATAAGTTTTAGTGACAGAAAATATTGTATGAATAGATCATGTCTTTAATTATATTTATCTAATTTTTAATGACAATCATTATAGTAGGTAGAAATCAAAAACATGTAGCGACGGTCTCCGAAACATGTAGTGACAGTCCTCAAAACATAGCAAAACACCCTTTTAAAGTTGACGCGGATCCGGGTGTTACTCAAAGTATTTTTGACATTTACCTATGACTTTTAGTGACAAACTTTGTCTGTCTCTAGAAGTCAATTTCTTTGTAATATTCATAACTCAAATCTTCAAATAAACTCATACTTCTATCTCCAACTACAATAACAACATCAAATCCAACAAATAAAGAACTAACATTTTAAGATTTAGTTTAGGGATTTGATTTAAAGAAGAATAGAAACAAGAAAAATATATTGTCTTGGTGATTTGGGGATCAAATCTAAGCTTTATTTGATGGATTTGATGTTGATGTTGTTGTTATTGGAGATGAAGATATGAGTTTATTTGAAAATATGAATTATGGATTTGATAATGAATTTTCTGAGTTTTGTTTGAAGATAAAGATGAACTTTCTGGGTTTATTTAAAAATAGGATAACATTATTAACATATTAAGACATAAATAATCAAATCGTTACTTAAAATTAAATAAATGATCAAATTATAAAAAAAGAAGATAAGTAATCGAATTGTTAACTAAAATTAAATTAAGGAATCAAAAGAGAGATATTTTTCCTATCTTTAATTAAATTAAGGGATTGAGGTGACACTACTAATTTCAATTATTTATTGTCATTTAAGTTATAAATGGATAACAACATGTGATCATGTAAGATGAAATGATTTTATATACTCTATTGCACTAGACAAGTGTGAATGAAATATTGAAATTGACATCATCTTGAACTCTAATATTTATATTCTCATCAAGATGTTCAAAAATTGAAAACATTGGAAATCAACTAGCTACAAATATCTCCTATTAGTACAGTTAAATTCGGCTACAATATAAACAAAAAATGTTCACACTACGCGAAAAAACGGATTTTACAGCGCTTTTTTTAAGCCATTTACAGCGCTTTTTCAAAAAAATAAGTGCTGTGGAAACGAGCGCTGTAAATGATACAACAGCGCTTTTAAAAAAGCGCTATAAAACATGTAAATACAACGCGCGCTTGTTATGCACATTTTACAGCGCTTCTTCACAAAAAGCGCTGTAATATGCACCCCATTATATGAGTTATGAGTGTGCATTTTACAGCGCTTTCTCAACAAAGCGCTCTAAAACGCACACCCATAACTCATATATGGGTGGGCATATTACAGCGCTTTCTCACAAAAGCGCTGTAATATGCCCACCCATAATTTCATATATGGGTGTGCATATTACAGCGCTTTCTCAAAAAAGCGCTGTAAAATGCCCACACATAATTTCATATTATGGGTCTGCATTTTACAGCGCTTTTCTTGTACATTTTACAGCGCTTTCTCACGAAAGCACTGTAAAAGGTGCACCATTAAAGCGCTTTAGAACAACATTTTACAGCGCTTTTTAAAAAAAGCGCTGTAAAATGTGTGTGTGTGTGTGTTTTTTTTTTTTAAACGCTGTAAATTAATTATTTGAAATGAAAAGCGCTTTTTAGCTTTTTATGGCATTTTTTTTAAAAAGCGCTGTCTTTTATCTTTGTATCCAAAATTATTTTTGACCAAAATCACTTCACAATCAGTGCACACAACAACAAAACATATTCAAATACCATAAGCAGTTCACACAATCAGTAGAACAGAAATCAGAACTCTGTAACTTTATTAACATATATGTAACTCTGTAATTTACAACCTAAGTAACTACATTCAGATACATATATACAACCTAATTTACAACCTAATTACCTACATTCAGATCCATTATATAATAACTAACAGATCCATTATATGCATATATTGTGTCCTATGATCATTTACATATAATAACTAACAGAATATACATTATATGCACTAGCTACCATATAATATTCAGATCCCTTGCCCAGCAGCAAGCTATTTCCCAGAAAATCAAATAATTTTCATGTCAAGCACGTACTGACACCATTCTTCCTTTAATTCCATCAGATCTTCCTCAGAATATGATGGACTGGAATTGGCAAAGTACTGCAATATAAAAATTGAACATATTATATTAAGTTAGTATCAAATATATAGATAATTTATATATGAAAATCATATAATGCAAATACCGTACCGTTTCTGGGATAATAGTTTTATTCTTCTCAACAATCTCCTTCATGAATCTCAATATGTAGTACCCACAGTCGATGTTATTTGTTTGACGAGGGCACTTTATTGAGATCCATGTAATGTTATTAGACTTCTGCTTCGACACTTTAGCACCTCTTTGAGCTCGATAAACTTTTAAGGCACTATCGAATGAATAAATGTGATTATTAGAGCATGAATATTTAAATATATATATATGTAAGAAATAAATGAATATTACTTACGTGTCGAGCATAGTCTTTATTCCGGGGTGATTGGTGTAATCGCCGTGCACGGGATCCAAATAGTATATCACTTCAGAGACCGCATTGATTGCAAATAGCACCCAATGTGCCCTACAACAACAAAAAATTGGTTAAGCAATTTTGTTTATAGACAACTAATAAATTAAATTCTCATCAATTAAAAAAGATAAAATTACGTACCCTGAATTATATGGTGCCAAGAACAATTTATCACTTTCTTTATTTCCTAAAAACATATCTACAATGTAGTTTTTTACATTCTCTGGATCGAGTTTCCACATCGACATCTTATGTGGAGACAAGAATGAGTATTTATTTGACAGTTTCCTCGTGCACACGACCTTCTCGTACAAAAACCTTCAATGAAAATTTTAAACTAGATTAATTACCAATACATTTAATTAATTACAAATAAATGCAATTAAAAGTATTTTTTACCTTATGTACAAGCTGATTACAGTAACACTCAGCTCCTTATGTTCGAGAAGTTCGTACATGTGCTCCTTTTCGAGGTATTCAATATACTCATCTCCAAAGATGTCTTGATTCATTTGTACAATGGGCGAATCGTTGCTGCTGCCCATGTTCCTTTTTATTTGGATGTCAAGACACGCCCCGTATTTACCAAGGCGTGGCTGACTTTTATTAGGAGCAGCAGCAGCAGCGACCGATTTTCCCCGATCCAGATTTTTTGTTGCTGCAAGTTTGGCAGCTTTATTACCCTCCAGCCTTTGTAGTTTGGCAGCCCTATTAACCTCCAATTTTTGAGGTTTGCTGCCTTTTTTTGGCTGTAGGGGTGGTTTATTTATTTGGACCTACAAAAATGAGGTAAAATGTTAGTTTATTGAATCTGAAAAAATAAAAAACCTTAGGCAATAAATGTGACAAACCTTTTCGGGAGATGTAACTGATTTGTCCTTGGGAATCTTTTTTTCGAGGGCAACAAGGTGTGTGGGCCATGCCACGTAACTGCCAATAGCGTCGCTTAAGAACTTCATATCTCCATCGTTGTCCGGTATGGGCAACGGTGCAGTTGGTTCGAAAGCAACCGTAGGCGATACTTTGACATGGCCCGCGGGGATCGGAATATTGTGCAATACTTCTCCCGAAGTATTGTACAATATTCCTTTTCCCACCTTCCGTTGAGTCGGCGAGGACAAGTATAGGACACATGTAGTGACACCCTACATCAATAGTTAAAACATAAGTACAGTTAATATATAAGTTTGTTTAATACATAAGTAATTACATAAGCAAGTAAGTAGTAAGTAATTAATTACCTCGGGAATACTCTTCAAACCGACGTTGCAACTCCCGGTTTCACTCTCCATTTGTATTTCAGGTTGGAGCTGAACCGGAAGTTGCTTGTCTTTATTCGTATTCACCAAGAGTGCCACTTGCTCCGATAGGATTCTGAGCTTCTCTAATACTTCCTCGTTGGAAGGTTTTTGGCGCTTCTCTTGAGGAAAAAAGCTTTTGGGAGTTACGCCAAATCCTTTCCCCCTCACTCGACCGGAATACTCAGGGACATTAAACACTTTCCCAAGAATGTCCCTGCACGTATCCTTGTTGCCCTCTTGAGTTTCAGAACTTTGTTCAATAGTTTCCTAAAATACATGTAACATTAAAAAGATAAGTTCAATAGCATTTTTAAAATACAATATTAAAAAATATTAAAGTGATAATATACTTACACAAAGTTCTACAACTTTCTTGACATTTTCATTATCAACCACTCCTTCTTTGTTAACACGCGCTTCCTTCCATAAGATATGACGACCCAAGGGTTGATCGGCTTGGGTGTCTTTTCTCTATTCGTTAAAATCATAAACAAAATAATACAAATTAGTTACACACTATAGTTTATAATACAAATTACTTCATTATATAAAAGTGATGTTTAATTACTTACAATTTGTTGTTCAAGGCGTGCATATCCCATACGTGATTTCTTGTATGGGTGTTTTGGGTTGCTTGCCCGTTCGCGATTTGCCTTACTAATATTCTATATAAAAAAAAAATAGCAATTGTGTAAAAATTTAAAATACGCTACGAATATGAATAATAAAACACAAATGCTAATAAATTAATAACTTACGACAAACGCCGGGTCAGAACGTTTGGAAACAAATGCACTCCATTCATCCTTTGATATATAATGTTGATATATCTTTGGAGGTTCAGCATTTGTGTTTCCTTCTCTATCTTTTAGATAGAAATTTGAGAGATGGGATCTAAATCCACGATGGATTTTCCCAGCAACTCTCAAAACATATGACTTTCGTTCCTCATCAAGAACAAAAGTGGTCTGCAATGAAAACAATTATAAGTAATGTATTTTACAGAAAAAAAATTATAAATGACAAAAGAGTAGATCAAAATATTTACTTGAATGTCATTCCAGATGATATCTTTGGCATCCTTCAACGCCTTATCTCTCCAGTTGTCTATTGTTATTGGGACATTTTGACGAACAACAGCCCCAATGTAGCTTACAAACATGGAGCTGTTGGGGTCAACTGGCTGACCACTCTCGTTCCAGCCAACCTAATAAACTCATATAGTAAGTACATGCCCTAAACCCTAAAAAAAGATAAAAAAACACACAGCAAACAGAGTATATATAGTATACCTCAAATTTAATGCCATTACTCCTTGCTTTAATGACTTTCTGCATGATAGTTGCACCACGTTTGACTTCTTTTTCGTAAGTCTTAGAGGTGCCAACTTCTTCATTTTGAACTTCTAAATCTTTGTTTGTATCCATTTAACTACAACAAGTTCAACATGCACTTTAGTATAACATCAACAAGCTCAACATGGATCATGCATTATTATAAACAAACTCAACATGTATCAGTATATCTTAAAAAAGCTCAACATGCATTTTAATGATTACAAAAAATTTATAACATCAATACCTGAATAATGGTTCGAAGAAAGATGAAATGTACAGAAAAGAGGGAACGCAGAAAGTTCACAGAAATATGGTTCAAAGAAATAGGATATTGAAGAAATACGTAATGAGGGTTACGTATTTCAATGAAAATATATTGTGTGAAATGGGAGAGATGATCTTGGATGGAAATAAGGTTCGAAATGAAGGAGATGATCGTGGAAATAAGGTTCGTAAAGGACGGGATGATAGGGTTTGCAAAAGAAGAGAAGAAATGAAGGTTGAGATGAAGGTTACGTAATGAAGAGGAAACTGAAGAGGTAACTGTTATATATACGTAACACTTTTACAGCGCTTTTTATAAGCCTTTTACAGCGCTTTCACACATAAGCGCTCTAAAAGGCTTATTTAGTTAAATCTATAAAAGGCTCTTTTACAGCGCTTTTTTCAAACAAGCGTTGTAAAAGACCTCCGTGTTATTATGTTATTTGAATGCCTTTTACAGCGCTTTCCCAAATAGGCGATGTAAAAGACCTCCGTGTGTTATTATGTTATTTGAATGCCGTTTACAGCGCTTATTGTGTAAAGCGCTCTAAAAGGCTTCTTTATTACTGCAAGACTTGACAATACAATTTAATATAGTTAAATTTTTAAAAGGCTCTTTTACAGCGCTTTTTTCAAATAAGCGTTGTAAAAGACCTCCGTGTGTTATTATGTTATTTGAATGCCTTTTACAGCGCTTATTCACATAAGCGCTCTAAAATGTCTCTTTATGTTAATCTTAAAAGGCTCTTTTACAGCGCTTTTTCCAAATAAGCGCTGTAAAAGACCTTATTGTTTTTGTGTTTTGTTATGTTATGTTATTTTTTAAACAAGCTCAACATGCATGCAAAACCCACATAGTAGTAACTGGTCACCACAAAAATCCCTTCCTCTTCACCAAACTCTTCTCCTTTTATGCATCTTCTTCACAAACATCAAAGCTTACTCTTTCACAATTCAATCTCCACCTCAACACCCTTTTTATCTCTTTACATTCTCTTTCCTTCTTAAATCGAAACTTAATTGGTATTCAGGATCATTGCCATGTTGCGAAAAATGGGTTTGTGTCTGGTGTTTTTGGGGATTCCCATGATGCGTACAAGGTGTTTGAAGAAATGGGTTAATGTCTGATGTTTTTTGGATTCCCATGATGCGTACAAGGTGTTTGAAGAAATGGGTTAATGTCTGATGTTTTTTGGATTCCCATGATGCGTACAAGGTGTTTGAAGAAATTAGGTGTCTGATGAATATTATTTTTAAAGCTTTTTTACAGCGCTTTGTCAAATAAGCGCTGTAAAATGTCTTTTTTACTTATTTTCAAAAGAGTCGTTTACAGCGCTTTGTGTGAAAAGCGCTGTAAAAGGTATAAAACACTCATTATTTTATTTTTAAAAGGATCTTTTACAGCGCTTTTTAAGATAAGCGCTGTAAAATGTCTCTTTATTTTATTTTTGTGTTTGGTTTATTTGGGTTGGGATGACATTAAAAACATTTTTATCATTGTTTATTGGATTAAAAATATTGTTATCATTGTCTTTATCACAATACTTTAGGAGATGATGAATTATTAGAAATGAGAACTTCTGAAGAATCTATATATATATGCACTGAGCAAAAGAGAATCTCTCTATTCAGTTCAGTTCAGTTCATGTAAATTACTAATTTATATTCAGTTCAGTTCATGTAAATCAAGCTAAATATAAAACACTCATTGTTACATGAACTTGGTATAAAACACTCAAATCAAGCTAAATATAAGCAGAAAATAAATTAATCAGAAAATAAATTAATCAGAACTTAGTATAAAACACTCAATTCAGATTACATGCATATTTACAATAACACAGTTCAGATTACATGCATAGCTTATATAAAACAATTAAACATATACATTAAGATGCCCTTCTTCTTTTCCTGGTGACATTCACATTTGTTTGTCCATTTACAATACGAAACGATGGATTAATCCAAATTCCCTCATCATGATCATCTCTAAGATATAAACCATCATCAGTTGAATCAATTTCATGTGGTTGTTGTGATGTTGCAAATAAAAGATCATTACCAACATCTTCATCATTATTGTTATCATCACTTATTTTATTGGTCGATAGGACAACAGACCATTTATCATTAGAAGGATCAGTGACATAAAACACTTGTTGAGCTTGCGACGCTAAAATAAAAGGCTCGTCTTTGTATCCCACCCTATTAAAATCGACAAGCAAGAATCCTGACTCATCAATCCGAACGCCATTATTATTATCGACCCACTTGCAACCAAATATGGGAACACGAAACATTGTGTAGTCTAACTCCCATATGCGCTCGATAACCCCAAAATATGATAGATTTGCATATATTGGGTTTTTGTCTTTTGCACTTGAGACATGCATCGCTTCAGCTACGAGAGTGACTCCACTATTTTGCATAGTGGTCTGATCATCTTGTTCTTTGGTATAAAATGTGTAGCCGTTAATAACATAACCAGTGTAAGAAAAGACATGTAAGCTCGGACCATTTGCTAGCCACCTCAATCTATTTGAAATTGATCCGGGGTCTATATCAAATTTTGACATTATGTGATTTTTTAACCATGTTACAAAACTTCGATTGTGCTCTCGAGTTATCCAATTTTGATTCCTATTCATGTTCAAACGAGATAACTGATCAATGTGTATTGTAACATACGGTTGAACCTCATCATCATTGTGCAGAACATACAATTGTGCCTGCTCCCATTCTGTCCTTGATATAGTCAGTAGTCTCCTTCCAGTTATCCCTTCTCCTGATAGTCTTCCCGAATGACGAGACATGGGAAGCCCTATGGATTCAACATTGGACAGATATTCAGTACAAAATTCAGCAGCCTCTTCAACAATGTATCGTTCAGCAATACAACCTTCTGGTCGACTTCTACTTTTTACGTACCCTTTTAATATTTTCATATATCGTTCTATCGGATACATCCATCTCATATAAGCTGGCCCACAAAGTTGTGTCTCCTTAACCAGATGAACAGTAAGGTGAACCATTATATCAAAAAACGATGGTGGGAAATACATTTCAAGCTCACACAAAGTAACAACAATTTCCCTCTGCAATGTCGGTAATTTCTGAGGGTCGATCACTTTACTACAAATTTCCCTGAAGAAGAAACATAATCTAGTTAAGGCTAGTCGAACTTTTTCAGGTAAAATGGAACGTATACCTATTGGTAGCAAATGCTCCATTATAATATGACAATCATGGGTCTTCAAACCTTTTAACTTGAGGTCTTTCATACAAACCAAATTTTTAATGTTCGAAGAGTATCCTTCTGGAACTTTAACTTCGTGTAGAAATTTACATAAAACAATTTTTTCCTTTCTAGATAGAGTATGAGCGGCTGGAGGTAGATATGTGCGATTTCCTTTCTTTACTGGAGCCAGTTCATTTCTTATTCCCATATCGACCAAGTCCAATCTTGCATTGACGCCATCTTTAGACTTTCCTGGAACATTGAGTAACGTACCAATAACACTTTCAAATACATTTTTTTCAATATGCATCACATCGAGGAAATGTCTTACATACAATGACTTCCAATATGGCAATTCAAAGAAAATTGACTTTTTCTTCCACCCAGTTTTCACCAGCTCTCCCGCAAAAGGTTTGCCAAATTTATTGGTCAAACCTTGTACTTTTTCAAGTATTTGATATCCAGTCGGTGCTAAAGGAGCTTTACCTTCCTCTGATTTTCCATTGAATGCATTTCTCCACCCACGATACTGATGACTATAAGGTAAAAATCTACGATGTCCAAGAAACACATTCTTCTTACAATGTTTCAACCGCATCCAATTTGTACTCTCTTCACATATAGGACATGCACACTGACCTTTAATGCTATATCCTGATAAATTACCATATGCTGGAAAATCATTAATTGTGCCGAACAACATAGCCCTCAAATTGAAACACTTTTTCCTATACCCATCATAAACTTCCACACCTGTCTCCCACAGAATTTTTAAATCTTCAATTAAAGGAGTCAAGTATACGTCGATATCATTCCCCGGTTGTTTGGGTCCAGAAATTAACAGAGACAACATCATAAACTTACGCTTCATACATAACCATGGAGGTAGGTTATATATTACCAAAATCACAGGCCACGTGCTATGTGAGATGCTTTGAAGACCATGTGGATTCATTCCATCAGTAGAAAGTGCAAGTCTTAGATTTCTTGACTCTATCCCGAATTCAGGATACTCGTGATCAATTTTTGCCCATTGTGGGGAATCTGCAGGGTGTCGAAACATTCCATCTCTAATTCTTTCATCTGCATGCCATGTCAAGTGTTTTGAATCTTCTTCACTGCGATACATGCGCCTAAATCTTGGTATTATAGGAAAATACCACACGACTTTTGCTGGAGTAGATTCTTTCTTCTTATATCGAGAGACATTGCATTTCGGACACGCCTTAAGTAGTTCATATTCGTTTCGAAATAAAATGCAATCGTTAGGACACGCATGAATCCTTTCGTAACTCATTCCAATAGAACACAAAATCCGTTTAGCCTCGTAGGTTCGACTGGGAAGTTCATTATCATCTGGCAACATATCTTTTATGAGTGTTAATAATTCCGTAAAGCTTTTATCAGACCATCCATTACTCGCTTTTAAGTTGTACAACTTTAATATCGCTGACAGTCTTGTGAATTTAGTACAACCATTATATAATTCTTTCTCTGCATCACTCAACAAACTTTCAAACATTTTAGGACAATCTCGAAGATCTTCTTCAACTGCTTTTGCAATCTCATCAACTCGGTCCGGCTCATATGTATCTGTATCGAAATCAGTTGAAGCATATGTAGAACTATTCTCAAAATTAATGTTTCCTTTTTTTTTCTCACCATGTCTTATCCAACATGTGTAGCTTTGATCAATTCCATTACATACTAGATGTCCTTCTAATTCATCTTCTCTAACACGTTTTCCAAAACAACATTTTAAACAAGGACAAACTACTCTATTTGGATCTTTTGCATTCTTCACTGCAAACTCAACAAACTCCTTCACTCCAATTTCATACTCTTTTGACAATCGATTGGCTGAAATCCATTTCCTATCCATATTATACCACCTATATAAATGCAGTAACAAAAATAATAAGCTTTCAAAACATATCAACAAGTTTCAAAAAGAAACCAATATCAACTAACAATTTCAAAACAGAACAGATCATGTGGTATGAGTTTTTGACAATTTTTGACAATTTCAAAACATAACAGATCATGTGTAAAAAATACCTTAGACAACGTAGATGGCCGCACAGTACGTAGAGGATATTAGGGTTCGCAACGTATATAATTATTTGAAAGATGTAGAGGATATGAGGGTTTCCAACGTATATAATTATTTTAAAGATGTATTTTACAGCGCTTGTGAAAAACGCGCTGTAATAGGTAGTTAAATTCAATGAAAGCGCATGTGTTTTACAGCGCTTGTGAAAAAAGCGCTGTAATAGGTAGTTAAATTCAATGAAAGCGTATGTGTTTTACAGCGCTTGTGAAAAAAGCGCTGTAATAGGTAGTTAAATTCAATGAAAGCGCATGTGTTTTACAGCGCTTGTGAAAAAAGCGCTGTAATAGGTAGTTAAATTCAATGAAAGCGCATGTGTTTTACAGCGCTTGTGAAAAAAGCGCTGTAATTCCAACGTATATAATTAGTTAGCGCATGTGTTTTACAGCGCTTGTGAAAAAAGCGCTGTAATAGGTAGTTAAATTCAATGAAAGCGCATGTGTTTTACAGCGCTTGTGACAAAAACGCTGTAATAGGTAGTTAAATTCAATGAAAGCGCATGTGTTTTACAGCGCTTGTGAAAAAAACGTTGTAACTGATTCGCGAAAGCGCTTCCTTTTATAGCGCTTTTTTGACAAGCGATGTAAAAGCCTTATAACGTGATGCGCAAACGTTATATGACCTACTACAGCGCTTGTTTTACAGCGCTTTGCATCAAAAGCGCTGTAATAGGTTCCGTTATTTTTAAAATATAATTACAACAGCGCTTGTGTTTAGCAAGCGCTGTAAAATGGGCGTTGTTAAATGTTATTTTTGGCGTAGTGTCACAGCAAACTAACATGATATAGACGTATGTAATTTATTGTTTCATATAAAAGATACCTTGAGAATCTAAGTGTAGAAGTTGGAGTCCAAGAAAGCAAGGATGAAATGGCACAGTGAAGGGATAGGAATTCTAGTTACTTAAATAGAAAAGCCAAAATGAGACAAACCCTGCCCTTTATAATACTTAGGTGTTCCAATCTTCAAAGGAAATCCAAAAGCTATTCATTTGCAACTTATTGTAGATAGAATCAAAGTTAAACTTTCAGCATGAAAGCCTCCTTATAATTATCAATGGAAGGAAGAGTCCAACTCATAAAGAGTTTGAGACATGGCATGTTAGTTTATAGCCTTCTTGTTTACACTTGGCCTAGTATATTAATTAAAGATCTTGAAAAATGTATGAGAAAATTCATATGGAGTGGAGACATCAACAGAGAAAATTTGTCACAATGGTATGACATAAACTTTGGGAATTAGATCTTTGTCCAAGATAAATGAGGCCGCAAATTTGAAGCTTATATGGGAATTCTTTCACTCCTCTAACTAGTGGGTGAAAGAGTAAATAGTGATGGAGATCATTGTTTGAGTAAATGGTGTGCTTACGTAGTTGGAATACCAATCGTTTATCTATAGAAAAAATGTTTAAATAATATTTTCAAATAATACATCAATATGATGTTTAGATTTTGCAAAAATTCTTTCAATTTTTCGTCCCTTCAATTTTAGTCCTTACTTTTTAATGAATGTTCGCACGGCAAATTTAAAATAACTTTTTTTTTTAATTAAATTCCTAAAACATTACCAACTTAGAAATTTAATCATTTAATATTTCTAAATTGTAATAACATGAAACCGGAAGAGCAGGAGTTCAATTCTTTTCAGTGACATTTGTAAAATAACAATTAATTTCATTGTATTAATTATAATTTGTCCATTCTCCATTTCAGTCTATGTAAAAAACTGTGTTTTTTAGTTTTTACAAAAAAAATCTGCAAACAGTTTTAGTCCTTGTTAAGAAAAAATATGTTTAATTGTATTTGAATTTTTAAATTTTTTAATGATTTTTTGTATGGACGATTAAAACATTATCAAAAGTTTCTCCATATAAATTAAATTTTTTTTAACTTAACATAAATTAAATATGAAATTTTTAAATGTCATAAATCTAAGATACAAGTAACAAAAATATGAACTTAGAAATCAAATTTTGAATTCATGTTTTATATTTTAAATTTTCTAAAAATATATCATGTCTGTGGAGGAATTTTGAACCACATCGAATACAAGAACTCAAGGTCAAAATTCCAAATTCATCTTAGAGTTCAAAGAGAAAAACACTTGTTCGAATGCGAAATATTTTCTTAAGTGTTCTTCTTATAATGTGATAGTCATTGTTATAATCAACTTGTTAGAAGCAACTACTCAAGTTCAAATCTTTGTATTCAAACTCGATAGTGGTGTCAGCGTGCCTATAAAAATCTCGGGTTGTCAGATTATGTGGAAAAGATTTGGATGGCAGAGTCAGGTTGTGTGTGTTTCTTAAAAGTCTGGGGTTGTCAAGTTGTTGAATTAGTGGATTAAATCATTTTGAGTGAAGGGACTAGATGTAGCCAAGTTAGTGGTGAACTAGGATAAATTACTTGTGTCTCTTTATTCCTACACTCCTTAGTTTTGTTATTGCTTCTACTCCAAGTAAATCATCAAATCTGAACCAATTTAATTAAATAATGAAAAAATTATCAACTTAGTCAAACACAATTCAACTCCTGCTTCTTGTGTTTGCACCTTCAGTTCCCATATCAAGTATTTTGAACAAACCTAACACTGCATCCTCTAATCTTTGATCTAAGTTATAAGGAACATCAAGACTCTACTATTATTTTCGTATTCTTAGTCTGGTGATCGTGCCTATGGTGACTTTATCTAATACAACCAATGCTCTAATTGGTTTGGCTATTATACATAAAACTAACATTTGTTTACTTCTGTATCTGATTGTGTGCCTTAGATAATCTCGTTTAGCATTTGATCATCTCCCTCAATTGAAAAGTTAACGCTCTGATAAAAAGTCAACACTCAAGATAGTCAATGCTCTAATGATAATTATTGCTCTGAAAAAGTCAACACTGTAAATAGTTGTAACACCCTTAGTTTTAAATTTTAATTTATGTATTTTGGTGGATTTTGGTATTGAATTATGAGGCTTGTTAGCCAAGTTATTGATATTTTGCGAGTTTAATGTCAAAAATATCTTTTTGGTTCCCCGATTAAAATTATTCGTCGACAAATAAATTAGATTAGTTATGATGAATCTTTTGTCAAAGAAGAATTTAATACGAGCAGTTTTGTTAAATATATCTCGGGTTGCTGAAAATTTTATCTGTCAATTTAGTTGCGACCAGAGTAGATATTTTTATCAAAATAGTTTGAGATGTGAGTGAAGTGATGTGTGTAAGAGTATTTAGATACACTAATAATATATATATATATATATATATATATATATATATATATATATATATATGTAATGTATGTATATATATATATGAGAAACAAACAGAGAGGGGGGGGAAAAACTAAAACCCAGGCCACGCGAACAGTTTTCTTTATTCTTTCTCTGTTTCAAGAAAACAAAACACAAGTGTTAGTGTTTTTTTAAAAAACTCAAAAACAAACCTCCACATTTCTTCTAGATCTAAGTTTTATTTTACAAAGTGACAGAAGGAAAAGTTGCTCCTCTCCATGCTACCGTGCTAGTGAGCCAACTTAAGAAGCGACGAAGCGAGCATACATTTTACCGAAATTATTTGCGGTGTTGTAATTGCTTGTTAAAGCTACAACCGAGGTAAGGGCTCCTTCCAAATTTTTATCTTACATATAGGATGCTATATGTGTATTTGTGGAGTTGGAATTTGGTGAAATGGATGTGTGATTTTGTGGAAAAGGAATTTAATTAATTTATGTGTGTTTTTGAGGAAATTATATTTGATGTGTTTGAGGTTTGGTTTGTGAAAATTAATTTGGTGTGATTTATGTTTGAAAATATGGGAATTTATGGGTGATTGATGATTGAACTTGGTGTGAATTTTGTGGAATTTGAATTGATCAAATTTAATGTAAATTGTGGATTAAATTTGATGTGTGATGGTGGAAAATATATGTTTGAGTATGCTCTGTATTGAATTTGAAAATCATTAGTGTTAAATGAGTATTAAAAATGGGGAATCTTTTAATAGCTACATTTACTTAATGGTTGTGGTGAAAAGAGTTAGAGTATGCTTATGCATTTCATAGTACATGGTGACCGAATGGGCCATGGTGATAGTGGTGACCAGATGGGCCACAAGATGATGCCATGTGATTTGTTGGTTCATCTTATCCTTACGACGATTATCACATCGTGCTGATCTGTGAGAGATTGCACTCTAAAATATGCTGATCTTTGAGCAATTGCACTCTAGAAAATGGTGTAAGGCCTGTGATAGGCGACACTTAGTAAATCGTGTGTGCCTGTGATGAGTGGCACATTGGTAATTAGTACAAGGCATGTGATAGGCGGTACAATTATGATTTACGCCCTTTCGATGAGGGTTTTAGTTGGAATTCCATAATCAAGCATTTTGGCATATACGCATTGCATTAGGGTGCTTGGCACGCGAGTCATGTTTGATATACTGTGATGATTGTATATACATACTCAGTTGTTGTTTGTGATTGTGCCGAAATTGGTAAGTGTGATTGTTTGGATTTGTGTGTAAGTGTTGATTGAATGTGGAACTTTTTCGAAACTAAAATCTGCATTATTTAGCAGTTGTATTCGAATACGAGGAGCTTGTATTCGAGCACATTTAAGTGGATTTTGCTACTGACTTAGCACTTGTATTCGGCTACGCCCGTGGTAGTCGAATACAGTTGTGCAGGATTTTTCACAGTTTTCTCACTTGTATTCGGCTACAAGGATGCTGTAGTCGAATACAATTGTGTTGTTTTTGCTACTGACTTACAAATGATATTGTATTTGAATACAAGGATGATGTATTCGAATACAGTTGTGCTGATTTTGCTACTGACTTGTGAATTAGCATTATATTCGAATACAAGGATGCTGTATTCGAATACAACAGTGCAATTTTGTCAAAAACTTCATTATTCAACTTGTTTATGCATGTTTGACATATGAAAACCCTTTCAAGGAGTATGCTAAGATGAAAGGTTATTTTGTGCATTTAAAATTTAAATGCTAAGTGATATTTGTTAATTTCGGTTGGTTACCCTTTACAATTATTGTGGATTTGGGCTTTGCCCTCAAATGATACCCGAGTCCATTCCACGATTATTACCCTAACGACGGAAACATCGTTAGACTTTCCTGACCGAGATTCGCCGACTTCTTAGGCATACGACCCCATCTCAAGCAGGGCTACTTATACGGGGAGGGTAACGAGGACGAGTAGGAGAGATGGAGCAGTATACCTAACGAGGACGAGGACGGGGAGGCTACTTATACTCGCGAGAAGATCGACTATCCAGTACCAACAGGATTGATGCTCGAAATGGGTGGAGCATGGGAAGATGCAGATGATTCTTCAGTTAGGGTTGAGGTAGAGGCCACTGTAGGAGCCGAGGATACAGCGGCTGAACCATGGACTAACGGAAAGGATAAGGGGCCGAGGCCAGTGGAGCGAGAGATTGCAGGACCATCTAGGAGGGCCGAGTCAGAGTTTCCTTCTTCGGTGAATGATCACTTACCGACCACCATTGAGTTATTGAATTGTTTTGAGATTCCAGCACCACCGAAGCCACCTATCTCGTGGGTGGATCTGACTTCTGAAGAGACCAATCCGTTTATGGATGTTGATGACGAGGAGGCTACCTCTTAGATGGATACTGCGTCAGACGGGACTTATGGAGTGTGTGGAGGTCACCCATGTTATTGTAGTTGTTTGAGTATGATCAGAATAGTTTTGTTGTATAGGGACTTGATGTCTTCTTTTGGTGATTGTACTTATTTCATTTTGGGATGACTATAACTATACTTATACGGTCAGATGACTTCTGTTTTGGTGGGTCCATGTTCCATTTTTTGACGTGACCATTGGGGGATTAGTATATCTTGGAGCAGTACTTGTACACGTGTCTGCCAAGAATATCCTAGGGGTTTGACTGATGTCTGATAGGTCTTATCGCCCCAGTGTATTTTATATTTGAATATTTTGGTTTATCACCTCAAGACTATTTCAATTTGTTATAATTATGATGTAATTAATTATGACATTTTTTCGTTTGTGCTACACTTTGATATTTTATTAATTGTTAAAGAAAAAAAAATACATTCCCGTTGTTAAAAATCGTGGTGTTACATTAGTGGTATCAAAGCTTTGATTAGATTGTAGGTCGACCTGTAGCTTGGAAGTCATTATCTGATCATGCGTCGGGGTAAGTTGTTGAGGTGTCAAGTCTTGTGAAATTTGTTATGTGTTAATGAAGTCGAAAGTTGTCTTTTGGAATTTTTCTAAGGGGGTGTTAAGATTTCTTCTTGATGATTGGTTTTATAGGAAACAATGCCTCCAAGGAGGAACGACGCTACAAGAATCAACGTCAACGGGGACGATCGAATGGCTGAAGCAATGAATAACATGGTTGTTTCTGTTGCTGCACAGACTGCTGCCAAGACTCCGTGGGATCTAGAAAAGAGGGAAGGAGAGATCTGTGCTACTGAATCAAGAGGATTGGAATATTTTCGACGTTACAATCCTCCCAAGTTTAAGGGTGATGAGAATTCAAAGAAAATGGATCAGTGGATCCAAGAAGTGGAAAGGATCTTTCAGATGATTAACTGTTAGGCAGGAGTGAAGGTCAACTATGCCACTTATCTACTATTAGGGGATGCTGAGTATTGGTGGAGGAGTACAAGGTTGTTGATGGGACCAGCTCACGAAGAGGTGAACTGGGAATCATTCAAAAGGAAGTTTTTAGAAAAATACTTCCTGATGAGTACCAGAACTAAACTGGGTGATGATTTTCTAAAACTTCATCTGGGGAACATGATAGTGGGCAAATATGCCGCTAAGTTTGAATCGTTGTCAAGGCATTTCAGGTTTTTCCGTGAAGAGATTGATTAATAATTCATGTGTCATCGTTTCCAAGACAGACTAAAGTATGAGATCCAAGACTCTGTCTTACCCTTGGGAATTCAACGTTTCCAAGTTCTTGTGGAAAAATGTAGAGAAGTTGAGGATATGACAAATAAGAGGGCTAGTCGAGGAGGGAATTTTAATTCAGGAGGGCCTAGTCGGGTGAATTATCAGAACAACAAGTTGCTAAACCTTATAATCGACCACAGAATAACAACGGGGGGCAGAATCGTCCGGGGAACCCGAATTTCAGAAGGCAATTGGGACAAGGGAATCGATGTTCCGATGTGGGGAAGAGGGACATTATGCTAATGTTTGTACCTCTAAGGGACTTACATGCTACAACTGCCAGAAGCTAGGGCACATTGCAAGGGGTTGCACGGATCCGAAGGTGGAACCAATTGTGAATGTAACTATGGCTACTTGGTCTACTGCTAGAGGGCGCGTTTATTGCGTGAGTGCTGAAGCTAGAAATCCATCTAGCAATCTGATTCAACGTGACTGTGAGATTGCATGTAACACTCTAACTGCACTTTTTGATTCGGGGGCAACCCATTCCTTCATTGCTATGGATTGCTTGATCGTTTGAAGTTATCTGTATCTGTTTTGCCTTTTGATTTGGTTATTTCCACACCTGCTAAGACTTTGACAGTAAATTCTGCATGTTTACATTGTCAAACAACTATCCAGAATAGAGATTTCTTGATTAATTTGATTTGTTTACCTCTCCAATTACTGGAGGTCATTCTTGGTATGGATTGGATGTCGTATCATTATGTGATATTGGATTATGCTCGCAAACTGATTCTTTTCCCCGAACTAGGAGTTGTTAAGTATCTAGCGGCTAACAAACTCGGAGTGTCGCTAAGAGAAGGAACTCATGAGTTTTTGTCTTTGGCTAATGTGGAGGCAAAGATAAATGTGAACATAGAGGATGCGATGCTTGTCAATGAGTACCCATACGTATTTCCAACAGAAATTCTAGGATTGCCACCAATAAGAGAAGTGGAATTTTTCATTGATTTGCACCCAGGAATCTGACCAACTTCGATTGCGCCGTATCGAATGTCACCATTGGAATTAAATGAGCTCAAAGACCAAATTGAAGATTTGTTGGAGAAGAAATTTATTAGACCAAGTGTATCACCATGGGGAGCTCCAGTGTTGCTAGTTAAGAAGAAGGACGGAATCTCGCGCTTATGTGTGGATTATAGACAGCTTAATAAGGCAACTATTAAGAATCGTTATCCTTTGCCACACATCGATGATGTGATGGATCAGTTGAGAGGAGCCGCGGTATTTTCGAAGATTGACTTGAAGTCGGGTTACCATCAAATTCGAGTAAGGGAATGAGATATTCAAATAACTGCTTTAAAAACCTGTTATGGATATTATGAATATCTTGTTATGCCGTTTGGAGTTACCAATGCACCAGCAATTTTTATGGACTACATGAACATAATCTTTAGTCCATTCCTAGATAAATTTGTTGTGGTGTTCATTGATGACATATTAATTTATTCAAGGACTGAGGAAGAACATGGAGAACATTTGTGCCAAGTTCTTTAAATTTTACGCGAGCGAGAAGCAATTGTATGTCAATCTGTCGAAGAACATCCATTCTCAATTTTCGTCGATTGTAACTTTTTGTTTTCATCAATTTCACCATAATTAGTCGATAACAATTATAAATACTTACAAATTTATCTTTAAGATGATTAAATTTTATCGGCAAATTTGTCACTGAGAAGATCACATTAATATGGAATCAACGTGAATAAGCTACATATTCAATTACAGTGACACCAAAATATCTAACGACAAAAGTTTATACAAGGACTATTTTAATTGATATTTTACGAAGTCAATGATATATTTGTCAATTAACAAAATTCAAAGACTAACCAACTATTATAATTTCAGAGACCAATTTATATATTCACCCATTAGTAAAGATTATTTCAACTCTTTTAACAAACCTTTTTAGTTGCCATTCATGTTGGAATTTTAGATTGGTATGTGTATAGGCTTCGTTATGGTTTGTTTTGATTTTCAAATACTAAAACCAGTTTCAATTTTGAGTTTTCATCGATTGCCCTTTCAGTTCTAAATTTGAATTCTTAATTGAATTTCAGTTTTTGTTTAATTTTACTGGAATCATTCAATTTACTTTGTCTTATTATAAATTCATCAAATAAAAAAATAGTAATGGCATGTAAAAATCAATAAATATGAAAAAATAAAAACAATACTTCCTCCATACAAAAACAATTGTCGCATTTGCCCATTTGACACCAACTAAAAAAATATGATAAATTAAAAATAAAGAAGAATAATTTCACCAAACTATGTTTACGCGTCATTCATTGATTTCAATTATCATAAATTTCAAGTGGGTGAAAATAAAGTGGAAGTGTTGCATGTAATATTTATTTTAGGGTAAACTTTGCAAAAAGAAATTAAAGTTCCATTGAAAACCATATGCGACAATTATTTTAAAATAAATTTTCTTGCAAAAACGACAATTATTATTGAATTGAAGGGGTATTAAAATTTAATTATTTTAAAATAAGTCAAATATTGTAAAATTATAATTTATTTAATTATAATAAATTATGTTAGTAATAGTAGTTGAAAGCATTAGTTGTAGAAGACAACTGTGGTAATAGTGATCGATCTTTGAAGGATACTGCAATGCTCAAAAGAGATAGTTGAAAGTGGTTGTTGTTGCGTGACTGTAATGGTGGTCGTTGATGGTGCCAATGGTGGTCAGAAGTGAATAGCCGGTGGTAGTGGCAACAAATATGGTGGTGACGATTGTTAGAGGTGGGTGGTCACTACTAGAAAAATCAATTTTAGTTGCCATATTTAGCGTCAGTCCCCGACTCCAACGCTAGTTAGCGTCAGTGTAGCGTCGGTCAAGTAGACGCTAGAGTGCCAAATTTTGTTTTTTAATTTTATTAATAATTTTAAATAAAATAAGGCATACGCTAGTTTATTTTTTTTATCCTTTTATTTTTTATTTTATTATTTAGCGTGGGTGTGGCCGACGCTACATTTATGATTTTTAAAATTAATTTTTTTAATATTATTTGAAAAATTAATCTAAAAACTTCACTATCCCTCAACACTCTCACTTTCACTCCGTATTCCTCGAGTTTTTCAGATAACCCTAACTCTTGAACCCATCACCCACTCTCAACCCTCTCGATGTCATCACCTACACCGTATTCGCCTTCAGGCTGATCGCCGCCGCATCACTTTTTCCATCATCTCACTCACTCTCGTGCATGTCACCCACTCTGGACCCTAGCTCTCGAACCCGTCACCCACTCCGAACCCTCTCAAATCCATCACCCACTTCGTCCTCACCGTCAAGCTCAGCCTCTCGTTCCCTCACCTCACTCACTCCCGCGGCCTCACCATTTCCACTACAAAAAAAAAATTGAAGATTGCGACACATAGCTTGCGACTCGAGAAGGAGAAAACCGAAGAGCTCTTGAAAGCCAAAGACGAGATCATGAAACTAAAGGATGAAGAACTTGAAAATCGTAGCAAGGAGCAAGAGAAAATTCAAATTGAGTTTAAGAAATTACATAAATTGAAGGAATTCAAACCCACCATGGTTAGTTACTTCGTTTCAATTTCAATTTCATTATTATTTTTTCAAAGTTTTTTTAATTTTGAATTAGGTGTCCTATTTAGGGTTTTGTCCAAAAAATTATCAGACCTGAACAATGAGGTGCCTTCCCTTCATACCCCTAGTGCACAACTTGTACAATGTCAATTGCTGGTTTTATTTCCTCTGATAACTCTGTTGTTGTTAAGACACTAAAAAAGGGCATATTATGGTAATTCCACAAGGTTTGTTGCATTTTCAGTTTAATGCTGGATGGGATAAAGCTATTGTTTTTCTTACACTTAGTAGTTCATACCCCTAGTGCACAACTTGTTGATTTTGGTTTGTTTGGAAATAGTTTGAATTCAGGTTATGTTGAAAAGACTACTTTGATTGATCATGCTCAAGTTAAAAAACTTAAGGCTATTTTTGGAGAGAGTGACTAGCTAGGTTTAATTGTTGAGTTTTCTTGTTTTATGTCTAAACCATTATTGTATTGTGTGTTGCTGTAAGGTTTGGTAATTGTTAAGTCATTCAATTCCACAATTAAAATTTGTGTTTCTTTTTTTGCAAATAATTTGATTATGGTTTGTCATATTAATAGAAAGTCAAATTAAATTATCCATTTTGTTGTCAAAAGTATGTTTCTAATCTACTGACTGTGACCAAATAAATAAATTATTGTTCTTCTATCTTACCTCTAGTAGCATGCTAATTAACAATGATGTGGCTTATGTTGAGTCCTAATGTTTATGATGTCATGCCAACTTAGGTAGTTAATTGATGTTCATTTTAGATCTTAATTTTAAATTTTTGTGTAATTTTTCTTTCAAATAAGTCAATCCAAAGAAACACTTAGTTTATGATTTTCTGCTTCTGTTACTACTGATTGATCAAGTTTCTTCACTTGGGGGATATATGGACTTGAGTGGTTCTTATTTGTGAAGAATAATGTTATAGGTAGATAATGAGAGACTGTGGTTCGAGGTCGGTGGTGGTGGAAGGTGTATGATTGATGGTAACAGTAGTCATAGATGGTAGTGGTAGTAGTTGTTGATCATTTATTTTGTTTTTAAGTTTATATTTAATTTTTTATTATAATTTCTTTTTGTTGTTAAAAGCTAATATATATATATATATATATATATATATATATATATATATATATATATATATATATTCAATTTTTGTTATAAATGTGTTAAGTAATTACAAATGAATTTAATATGACATAAATTCAACGTCACTTTATTTAATTATCACATAATCAAAATAAACTTTAAATTAAAGTTTGAGCAAAAAAATTTAAAAATAAAAGAGTCAAAATTGCAAAGACAAAAATAAGAACAAAATTAACGGATTGAATAAATTTAAGCTACCAAAAAGCATTTAATTCAAATTATCGTGCACACATCATATAGTATACGTGGCAATGCAAAGCTCACAACAAAAGAATACTTTTCTTGGAAGCACACAATTATGCTTGATCGCCAAGGTTCGCATTAACTACCAAACAAAAATATCCCTATTTAATAAGGATAGCGGGCCATATATTATTTCCATGTGTATAATCCACTAAGTTGGAAAGTAGTCAAACTCAACACACATATATTATTAATTTAATTTCCTTGGTGGCCAAGACAATCAAATGCATACATGCCTATATATACAAAAAGAAAAACAAATCAACCAAATAAATCACATACTCCAAATACTGTATAGTTGTAGAGTGAACACACATTTGATGGCAGTGGGAGTTGATCTTGCTGAAGCATATGTGTTGCGAAAGATGCATAAAGAAAAATTGAAGGAAAAGGAAGAAACCGGGAGATCCAAGACAAGCACGATAATTGGATCTAAACCCAATAGATCAAGTGGGTGTGTCTTTTGGTTTTCTAAGAAACTAAGAAGAACTACACGAATAAGAGATGACATCAATGAAAAAGATGTGACAAAAGAGATTTTGGATCCAATTTTTAAAAATGATCTTCGATGAGTTATTGATTGATATATTGTGATTAATTAAGAATGTAATTTAATGTTTTGAGGTTATTTGTATTCATCTTCACCACATGGATGAGCTGATGAATAAATATTACTTTTGTGCAAGTTTTGTATGATCTAGATGATGATTTTAGATTATGCTTTTTTGGATGATGTTTTTTTACTAGACATGTATTTGATTAAAGCATCAAAACTTCAAGAACCTATATATTTTGCTAGACTTAGTACTTTAAGTATTAAACTTTATTTGAATACTACCATTTATTTGTTTACTATATATGTTACTAATGTTAGAAAATTTCTATACTACCATTTATTTGAATAGAACTTTGTTAATAATTTGTGTTAAATTTGCATTATGTTTTTCTTAGTTTAATTTGTGTATGTAATTAAATTTATTATATATACAATAATTTATTGTTATAAAATAATGACAAAATGTCTAATTGATTTGAGTTAAAATAATAGAAAAATGAAAATTTATTTTGCATATATGAATACAGTTTAAAATTGTTGCCTATAAGTTGTAGCAACATTTTATCAATTATCACATTGTATTGTTTTAAGGCAACATTTATCAATTGTTGTCAGATATGACAATACTTGAAAAATATTGTCTTAGACGCGTTGAAAAATTGTTCTCTATTCTCATAGTTTAGGCAACATTTATAAATAGTGTGCCCAAAAATGCGAGAAAAATGTTTTCAAAGATAATATGCAACGCTCGCATATGAGACGCGCAAAAAATGTTGCCTATTCTCTTTGGCAACATTTTTCTGTGTTTTAGCAACATTTTTCAAATGTTGTTACAAAGCAAAAATGTTGTAGTGGTTGCACTTTAAAGCAAAATAATCCATGTGGTCACTTAATTTAATTTTAGGTAAAAATTTCATTTTTTTTTAATTTGATCATTTATTTAACTTTAAGTAATGATTCAATCACTTAGGTTTTAAAATGTCAACAATGTTATCATCTTTTAAAGAAACTTAGAAAATTCATCATCATATTTAAATTAAACTTCAAAAGTTAATTATCAACTTCAACAAAACTTAGATTTTCATCATATTCAACTACAAAAAAAAAAAAAAAGAAACTATTGTGATACTTAACTTTTAGTGATATCTCTTAATTTGTCGCTATAGTTACTTTTAGCTACAGAGAGAGTGTCACTTATTCTCATTTAATATCAATACATCATAAATTAAAAAGAAAAAAATTCAAATATTCACATCCATAAAAATATTCATTTGTTCACTAAAACATCAATTCACAAAAATAATGTATTCGTTTATTTTTTCATTTCGATCTCTAATATTGCTTTCTTTCCCATTTTAATCTCTGAAATTGTTTTTTTTCCATTTCGATCTCTGAAATTCTGCTACTTTTGAAGAAGAGATTGATCTCCCGGAAATCCCACCGACTCAGTATCGTTTTGTGTGTTTCAGCACCATTTTGAATGGGCAGAACCCTTCTAACAAGTTAATTGGTAACATTATCCTCTCTCTCTATCTCTCTTCGCTTCTCTCTCTCTCTAGCACATCTCACTCTTTCTTCTCGGATTCTTTCTCAATTGTAACCGTTCACGGAAACCACCACCACTGTGTGAATCTCGAAAACACGCCGGAAATTTTATCCACCATCGATTTATTCCACCTGTGGAGAATCATCCTATCAAAAGTGGTGGAGAGTGAGACTGGATTTGGATGGTTCCGGTCAGCAGAGACTCATCCTATCAAAAGTTGTGGAGAGTGAGACATGATCCGGATGGTTCCGACGCTCGTCGTTTTGAGTTGACATTCTTGCGTTGTTATCGTTGTTTTCTCTATTGCGGGTTTTTCCATTCTTTTTCTTTCATGATTTGGATATAGTATAATAAATACTATATATATTAGTAAAATAGAAAGAACACACATTGAAATTGAACGAAAGGGAAGTTTAGTTGCAATTATAGGAAATAACACTCATATAAGGAAGAACTGAAAATTAGAATGGGTTTGAAGGTGGAAGTGACAAACCTTGACCAGTAAGATAGAAATAACACATTGAAATTGAACGAAAGGGATGTTTAGTTGCAATTATTGGATAGAACACTCACAGAAGGAAGAACTGAAAATTAGAATGGGTTTAGTAAAATAGAAACAACACACATTGAAATTGAATGAAAGGGAAGTTTAGTTGCAATTATAGGAAACAACACTCATAGAAGGAAGAACTGAAAATTAGAATGGGTTTAGTAAAATAGAAACAACACACATTGAAATTGAATGAAAGGAAAGTTTAGTTGCAATTATAGGAAACAACACTCGTAGAAGGAAGAACTGAAAATTAGAATGGGTTTGAAGGAGGAAGTGATAAACCTTGACTAGACTTGTATCACAGATTGTGGCAACCTCTTCTTTATGTTGTTCCATTTGCGATTTTTTTCTTCTTGAATCTCTCCGATTTTCTTTTCCGTGAATCTGTTTGATTTTCTTCTCCGTGAATCTGTTTGGTTTGCAAAAATGTTCGAGTGTTGTAGTTTGTAAGCCACAAATATTTCAAAATGACAAAAATTTGAAGTTGAGTTATGTGCAGAAAGCTAGAGTAATTTACAATTGTGAGCCTAAAATTTTTGCAAAGGTTAAATTTATGAAGGAAAAAAATTGTATTTTTGGTATAGTTGAGAATTCTTATAGTGTATTGTAGATTTGCAAATGTTAAATTTATGAAGGACAAAATTGTATTTTTGGTATAGTTGAGAATTCTTATAGTATATTGTAGATTGTAGATAAAAAAAAAAATTAAAATTTATTTTTATCTTAAAAAAGATAAAGAGATTGTCAAATTGAAATTTAAAGTAAAAAAGAAGATAAAATTCAGATTTAGAAAGATGAAGAATACATTCAGAAAAAGATGAAGAATCGTAACCTATAAAAAACCTCGATTGCTTCGCGTTCCTTTCGATTTGAGTCTTATCTCTTAGTTTGTTTCAACCGCATTCTGCTTCCTCATAGACAATACTTTTCTTTTGCTTACACTCTTTATCTTTTCAATGTTTTCTTCTTCATGTTGCCTAAACTATGGGAATAGAAAACAATTTTTCAACGCGTCTAAGATCATATTAATATGAAATCAATATGAATAAGTTACATATTCAGTTACACTAACACCAAAATATCTAACAACAAAAGTTTAAACAAGGACTATTTAAATTGATATTTTACGAAGTCAATGTATTTGTTAATTAACAAAATTCAGAGACTAATTTAACCAACGATTATAATTTCAGAGAACAATTTATATATTTTCCCATTAGTAAAGATTATTTCAACTCTTTGAAAAAAACCTTTTTAGTTGTCATTCATGTTGGAATTTTAGATTGGTATGTGTAAGTTATTAAGGCTTCATTTGGGTTTGTTGTTTTGATTTTCAAAATCTAAAACCAGTTTTAATTTTGAGTTTTTAGTTTAAAGTTTTTTATTTCAATTTTCAATTCTAAATTTTAATTCTTAATTGAGATTCAGTTTTTATTTTATTTTATTTGAAAAGAATCATTCTCTTCTTTGTCTCATTATGAAATCATCAAATAAAAAATTAATAATGGCATGTAAAAATCATTAAACATGAAGAAAAAAAATAAAAATAATACTTCCTTCATCCTACAAGAGTTGTTGTATTTGCCCATTTGACATAAATTTAAAAAATATGATATATGAATGATAAAGAAGAAGAATTTTATCAAATATTCTTTATACACCATTCGTTGATTCCATTAATTATCCTTACACCCCTTTGTTCTGATTTTTAAAAACTAAAATCAGTTTCAATTTTGAGTTTTCATCGATTGCACTTTTAGTTCTAAATTTCAATTCTTAATTTAATTTCAGTTTTTATTTAAATGAATAGAATCATTCAATTTACTGTCTTATTATGAATTCATCAAATAAAAAAATAATAATGGCATGTAAAAATAAATAAATATAAAAAAATAAAAACAATACCCCCTCCGTCCAAAAATAGTTATCGCATTTGCCTATTTGACACAAATTAAAAAAATATGATAAATTAAAAATAAAGAAGATAATTTTATCAAACTATCCTTATGCATCATTCGTTGTTTTCAATTATCATAAATGTCAGGTGGGGGTGATAATAAAGTGGAAGGGTTGCATATAATATTAATTTTAGGGTAAACTTAGCAAAATGAAATTAAAGTTGGGTGATAATAAAGTGGAAGGGTTGCATATAATATTAATTTTAGGGTAAACTTAGCAAAATGAAATTAAAGTTGCATTCAAAACCATATACGATAATTATTTTAAAATAAATTTTCTTGCAAAAACGACAATTATTATTGAATTGAAGGGGTATTAAAATTTAATTATTTTAAAATAAGTCAAATATTATAAAATTATAATTTATTTAATTATAATAATTTTAATAATAGTAGTTGAAGATAGTAGTTGTAGAAGCAACTGTGGTAATAGTGATCGATCGATGATGGTGTCAATATAATAAAAAAAAATGATGGATTGCCGGTGGTAGTGGCAACAAATATGGTGGTGACGATTGTTAGAAGTGAGTGGTGGACAGCGGTTGGCAATAGTTGAAGATGGGTGGTAGATGATGAGAGTCTTTGGTTCGAGGTCGGTGGTAGTGGGAGGTGTATGGTTGATGATAATAGTAGTCATAGATGGTAGTCGGTAGTGGTGGTCGATCTTTTATTTTGTTTTTAAGTTTATTTTTAATTTTTTTATTAAAATTTCTTTTTATTTTTAAAAACTAATATATATATATATATAATATTAAATTTTTGTTATAAATGAGTTTAGTAATTACAAATAAGTTTAATATGGCATGAAGTTGAACGTCACTTTATTTAATTATCACATAATCAAAATTAACTTTAAATTAAAGTTTGAGCAAAAATTTTAAAAAATAAAAGATTAAAAATTGCAAAGACAAAAATAAGAATTAAATTAACGTATTGATAAAATTGAATAAAATTAAGCCACCAAAAAGCATTTAATTCAAATCATCGTGCACACATCATATAGTATACGTGGCAATGCAAAGCTCATAACAAAAGAATACTTTTTCTCGGAAGCTCACAATTATGCTTGATCGCAAAGGTTCCCATTAACTACCAAACAAAAAATAGTATAGCGTGCCATATAATATTTCCAAGTGTATAATCCACTAATTTGGAAAGTAGTCAAACTCAACACATATTATTAATTTAATTTCCTTGGTAGCCAAGACAATCGAATGCATACATGCCTATATATACAAAAAGAATAACAAATCAACCAAATAAATCACAAACTTCAAAATACTGCATAGTTGTAGAGTGAAGACATATTTGATGGCAGTGGGAGTTGATCTTGCTGAAGCATATGTGTTGCGAAAGATGCATAAAGAAAAATTGAAGGAAAAGGAAGAAACCGAGAGATCCAAGAAAAGCACGATAATTGATTGGATTTAAACCCAATAGATCAAGTGGGTGTGTCTTTTGGTTTTCTAAGAAACTAAGAAGAACTACACGAATAAGAGATGACACCAATGAAAAAGAATGTGACAAAAGAGATTTTAGATCAAATCTTAAAAAATGATCTTCGATGAGCTATTGATTGATTTATTGTGATTAATTAAAAATGTAATGTAATGTTTTGAGGTTATTTGTATTCATCTTCACCACACGATGAGCTGATGAACAAATATTACCTTTGTGCCAATTTTGTATGTCAAATTTTCATAAAATGTGTTGCACTTAACTTTAAAGCAAAATAATTCGTGTGGTCACTTAATGTAACTTAATGTAATTTTAGGTAATAATTTAGTCTTTTATTTTTTTATTTAATCATTTATTTAACTTTAAATAATAATTTGACCATTGACGTTTTAAAATATTATCATCTTTTACAGAAATTTAAAAAATTCATCATCATATTCAAACAAAACTTCAAAAATTAATTATCACCTTAAATAAAACTTAGATTTCATCTTATTCCACTACAAAAAAAAAAAAGATCTCTTGTGACACTTAACTTTTATTGATATCTCTTTATTTGTCATTATAGTTCCTTATAGCTACAAAAAGAGTGTCACTTATTCTTATTTAATATCAATAAATCATAAAAAAAAAATTTTAAAAAAAAACTCAAATATTCATCCAAATATTTACATCCAAAAGAATATTCATTTGTTCACCAAAACATTAATTCACAAAAACAACATATTCGTTTATTTTTCCTATTCGACCTCTGAAATTGCTTTCTTTCCCATTTCGAGATCTGAAATTAATTTTCCCTATTTCTTTTCAAATTTTCTCAAAAGGTCGAGGAATTATTAATGTTTCTTCTCAAATATTTTTCCCTATTTCATCTAAAAAATTATCAAAGTGTTTCCCGATTTTTTCGATTCCTTCTGCAATCGATTCCTTTAATTTCCTCTTCAATCGATTCAATACGTATTCATCTTCAATCTTTTTCCTGTAATTTAATTTCTCTTGCAATTCCAATTTAGCGATTCAAATTCAACGATTTAGGGATTTACGAGTAAGTGAATTTTTTCCCCTCTATTAGCAAATGCATTAGTTGGATGATTTGATTGATTTTAGTATTTTATATTTTCAAACTGATTTGAAGTTCTTCTATTTTAATATTTCAGATAAAAGATAGTGATAGAACAAATAGCAGATATGGAGTTTATCATCTTTAAGGTTAGGTTTGATTGAAGGATTTTGTTGAAATAGTATTAATGACTCTTCATCATATGCATATTTTTCATTGATTTTAGTCTTATTTATCTTTAACCATTACTTAATTTAAGGAGTTATTTGATATATTTTGTAGATTTTAGTAATTTGATTTAATGAAATCTTAATGTTCTTATTTCCTTGATTAAGTAGAGATTTTTCATAGTTTTGCGTTGTTTCTTTGCTTTAGTGCAATGCTGAATTTTGGTGAGAAATTAACATGACACATGTGGAGTATTTCAGCCATATTTAGAGTTGTAGATTTTCAATTGGAGTCAAACCAAGTGCACATGAAAGCTACGATCCATAGCTACAATTTTTATGAATACACTGAAACCAAATTCAGAATCTAAAGAGGATAAAAATGTAGTATAAGTGATACAAAAGATGTTGTGCGCCTGAAGTGCAAAGACTTCTGCCTGGGGCGCATTTCGGCTTTCTTGAATCTACCTACTTGCGCATGAAGTGCAAATTACGCGCCTGGGGTGCGTGACATGTGGCTGAATGTTTAAAACCGCTTTTTTTTTTTTTTTTTCACTTTCTAAGGATGTTTTTGACTATTGGGAAGTTGAGAGACTTGTGCCCTAGGATAGAAACTCTAAGACAACCGTTTCTAACACCATTGGAGTAATTTTATCAAGAATCATTCATGAATCTTTCTTATAATTCTTCTCTAATCTCTATCTTTTCTATCTTTGTCATGAGTAACTAAACCGTATTTGTTAGGAATGAGTGTAACAAGATGAAACCCTTATTTTTCTGACTTGATTTTTAGTTATATTAATGAGTTTATTGAATTATTTTTCTCATTTATGTGCTTAATACTTTTTATTGCTTGATCAACATTAAAATTTTCTACGATTCGTATTTTGAAACGAAAGTGGACTTTACGAATGCTTGAGATGAGAAATTCATGAATTTTTAGTCTAGGGATAGATGCAGGTCATGAGAGCAATTAAATTAGTTGCAGAAGCAATAATTTAAAAAGTGAATTAATGTACAATAATGCTTAAATCTAATCTTACATCCACTAAGGAATTAGGGGTTACTTTGGAATTAAAGGTTATGTCACTAAGACATTAGGGTAAGAATAATAAACAAAATTCGGTAATAATTCAATAAAGGATATATCAATAACTAAGATCAAATTAGACACCAAAGTTGGGTTCGAAGTGAAACTCATCCCTAACATTTTTCTTATTATAAAGGGTTCAATTTTATTACTTTTGTTAATTTTAAATATTATTTTAATTTTAGGTAATAATTAGTCTTTTATTTATTTATTTTTTATTTGATCATTTATTTAACTTTAAGTAATGATTTGATCATTGACGTTTTAAAATATTATCATCTTTTACAGAAATTTAAAAAATTCATCATCATATTCAAACAAAACTTCAAAAATTAAATATGACCTTCAATAAAACTTAGATTTTCATCTTATTCCACTACAAAAAAAAAAAAAAAAGATCTCTTGTGACACTTAACTTTTAGTGATATCTCTTTATTTGTCACAATAGTTCCTTTTAGCTACAGAGAGAATGTCACTTATTCTTATTTAATATCCATACATAAAAAATTTATAAAAAAAACTCAAATATTCATCCAATTATTTACATCCAAAAAAATATTCATTTGTTCACCAAAACATCTGTTGGATTTTGATCCTTTGATTCCTAATTTTGACATAATTAATAATTCAACAATGTTCTTACAATGCATGATAAATCTAATGTTTGAATTGAGCAAGATTTCAGGAACCATAATCAAATCCTACACACTTGGATCAAATAGCTTGGAACACAAGAAATCAACAAAAGTTGAATTCTGAATATGTAAATCGATTGGGAAATCGATTTCATAACAAGGGTGTAAGGAAATCTTAAGTGTTTGTGAAATGCAATCGATTAGGCAATCGATTAGATCAATTAAAAATGAAAAATGCACAAGTCAGTAGCCTCTGATTTGGAGCAAATCGATTGGCAAATCGATTGAACATTTCACAAATCAAACCTGATGGTAACACATCGATTGGTAAATCGATTGAATGAGTCACAGTGGCACTCCAGTGCTGAGGGAATCGATTGGCAAATCGATTGATAAAATATCATTTGAAAAATGACCTCACCTGTGACAAATACAATCGATTGGACAATCAATTGTTAACACTTTCAATTTTGATTAAGTTTGGTTGCAATCGATTGGGAAATCGATTGAACTAAACACCAGGTAAAAACTTTTCAGGAACATGCCACCAAATCGATTGACACGTCGATTGATGTCAAATAGCTGAGTCTCTGTTTTGAAACCAATCGATTGGCAAATCGATTGATATTAAAAACTGAATCACTATTTTGAATCACATCGATTGACAAGTCGATTGATAACAAATAGCTGAGCCACTGTTTTGAAACCAATCGATTGGCAAATCGATTGATATTAAAACTGAGTCACTATTTTTGAATCACATCGATTGACAAATCGATTGACATCAAAAACCTGAGCCACTGTTTTGAAAACAATCGATTGGCAAATCGATTGAAATAAACTTGTTGAAAACACAGTGAACTCAGAAGTTTGGCAAATCGATTGAGTAATCGATTGAAAATAGTTTTATCAAAACAGATTCCCAGAAATCGATTAGGCAATCGATTTATACAGGTCTGGACATGTTCTGATGAAAAGTGTTGTTTTAAAGAATCGATTGGTAAATCGATTAGCTTGTATAGTTTCAAGATTAAAGAAAACCAAGATCGCGATAATCGATTGGCAAATCGATTTAGCTCATTTTATAACTTTACAAAATCGATTGGGAAATCGATTTCGTAAGTGGTTTTTCAGAAACTATATAAGATGTCTTTCAATCTTTATTCTAACAACTTCTTAGAACTTTAACACAACATTTTCATAACTTTCATAATTTCTCACAACGCTCTTAGCTGTTCATAACAACAAACTAACAACTTCATAATTGTGATTACAGATCTCAATACAGTTTGTTGACAATCTAAGAGAAATGATAATGTGCTCAAGAACAATCCATGAAGATCCAGATTTGTGAAGAGCAACATTCATAAAGATTGAAGACCCTTTTGTTTTACAATCTTTATTCTTTCTGTAATCAAACTTTGAACGAAATAGAACGCAAGAAAAGCCAGCTCGAAACTGGTGGCTACTTTCTTGGTTGAGAGGATTCAACAAGAAAGAGTCGCACTTTGATTCTGTGATAGGCTGCTGAGTGTCTTCAAGGATCAGAGGGTATTCAATAGGAAAGATATAATTAGAGATTGATAGGTTTCAGGGAGGAAACTGGAAAATCTTTGTAATTGATTCTTTCTATTGAAGGAGAAGAAAATCTGAAATCCGATTGGATTTTCAGGACTGGACGTAGGTTGTTGTGGAACAACCGAACCAGGATAAATCTCTGTGTCTTCTTCTCTAACTCTCTCTCTTTAATTTTCTATATTGCTAACGTTGCATGCCTCAAAATTTAATTTCCGCTGTGCGCTTGATACAGATTAATTTGGTAACGAAAACTGATATATTTTCTTTATTGCGAGGTCACTGATACCAACAATTGGTATCAGAGCCAACTTCTTGAGAGGTAAAACTTATAAGAAGATGGCCTCAACTGACGTTCTGGGAGAAGGCGCTTCGTTAGCTCGACCACCAGCTTTCAACGGTACAGCCTACATGTACTGGAAGCAAAGAATGCTCATATTTCTGGAAGCAAGTGGCATAGATATCCTTGATGCTGTTGAAAACGGTCCGTACATTCCCAAGATTGCAGGAACTGACAACTCAATGATTATCAAGCCTAGAGCCGACTGGTCAGATGATGACAAGAAGAAGGTTGGTTTCAATGCGAAGGCTAAGAACATCATCACGTCCGCCCTATGTGCAGAAGAGTTCTTTAGAGTGTCCAATTGCAAGTCAGCAAAAGAGATGTGGGACATCCTCCAAGAAACTCACGAAGGTACTACTGATGTTAAGAGAGCTCGTGTGAATACGCTCATGCACGAATATGAATTATTTAGCATGAAGAAAGAAGAGTCAATCAGCGATTTGCAAACCAGATTCACACACATAGTCAACAACCTGCATGCACTAGGAAAAGATGTGGATAATGAACAGCAGATTGGAAAGATCATGAGATGTTTAACCAGAGAATGGCAGCCCAAGATTACCGCAATAGCTGAGTCTAAGGATCTAGCAAAGATAACGACAGCAACATTATTTGGTAAATTGAGGGAACATGAAATGGAATTACAACGACTGGATGAATCCGAAATGGAAAGCAGGAAAAAGAAAGGATTATGCTTGAAAGTACAAACCAAGCAATCTAAACCTGAATCCGATAGCTACTCAGATGGATCCAGCAGTGAAAAAGAAGAGACTGAAATCGAATCACTTGTCAAGAAATTTAAGAAGTTTCTGAAGAAGAAAGATAACAAATTCAGAAAACCATCCAGCTCTAAGACTAGTGACATCAAGACAGTTACATGCTACGAATGTGGTAAGATTGGTCACACAAAGTCGGAATGCTACAAACTGAAGAACAAGAATAGAGCTCACAAAGCCAAAAGAGCATATATTGCATGGAGTGACAACGATAACGATGAGTCCTCTGCCTCTTCGGATGAAGAAAAAGTGAATTTATGTCTCATGGCTCACACTAATTCAGAATCTGACAGTGAGGTTAGTTCGCAATTTAATCCAACATATGATGAGCTTCAAGAAGCTTTCAATGAATTGCATGATGATTATGTGAAATCCATAAAACAGTTGTTAAGCACAAAGAAAATGCTTGAACAAATGAATGTTGAACACAAAGAAATTGAAAATTTATGTGAACAACTGAAAAAGGATTCACAAGAAAAATCTGCAAAGTGCATTGAACTTGAAGATACTATTGCATCATTAAAATCTGATTTATTAAATTTTGCAAATAGTAAAGATAAGCTAAATGTCATACTTAGCAATCAAAGACATGTTTATGAAAAATCTGGTTTAGGATATACACCAAATATGCATGTCAAAAGAAAAAATAAAAACAGATCTGGTATTGGTTATATGCAAACCAGAAATGTCAAACATGGTCAAAAATCTTCTATTGCTAAGAGTATGTATGACACCTTTACTAAACCAAACAAATATTCATCCTTTGATGGCAAATGTCATTTCTGTTGTAGAAAGGGACATTTTGTGTCTAATTGCAAATTTAAAAAATTAGCCAATCAAGGATGGAAGCAAGTTTGGATAGCAAAAGAATCTGTGTTTAAGACTGACCCCCCAGGACCCAATCTGAATTGGGTACCTAGATCCAAAAATTAATTATGTTTTTGCAGGTGTACTTGACATCCACCAAGCAAGATTGATATTTGAAAGTGGATGCTCAAGACACGTGAAATGAGACAAGTATGAGAATCTTGTCTTTAACATTAAATGAAGATTAAATGAAGAAAGATTGGTCAACATAGTTGTGTTGATGACAGAGAAAAAGAGTCAATGGCAGTTAATCAGAAGTTTTGTTTGGGATTAAATCGATTGAGTAATCGATTTCGAGTTTGCTCTTTGTTTGTTTAAAGAATCGATTTGGGAATCGATTTGGTTAGCCCAGACTTCAGATTTTGTGGAAAATATTTTGTAACAATCCCGAGCATCGATTTGGAAATCGATTGATTAAGTGTTCAGTATTTGACTTTTGGGACAATCGATTTGGACATCGATTAAGTAACACGGCAAATCGATTTGGGAATCGATTAGGAAAATGACCGTTGCGTACTTTTTTACTAGCCGTTGGACATCATAATTACACAATCGATTAAGGATTCGGTGTAACGGTAAGCAAATCGATTGGGCAATCGATTGATAAAGGTAAAAGTATAAAAACGAACAGGTCTAAATCGATTTCTTCACTGTTTCAACCCAGATTTATATTTTCTTTCTCTGCTTCATCTTCTTCCTCTGTCTCTGCAACTGATATCTGCAACTATATCTGAACTCTATCTTCACTCATCTCCTCTATTTGCAACCATGGCCCGCGTGAAACAAACACAAGCCCATACTCCTTCACCTTCATCATCTTCAACCAGTGAAACTCCCTCACCGCCACCTACTGTGTCTAAAAGAATTCCGATTCCTACACACAAAATTCTTGCAAAGGACAAGGGCAAGGCTCCTGCTCCTATTCCAGAAAAGATCAAGAAAAGGAAGGAACCACCAAGTGAGAAGTTGTTGGCTGATGCTATGAAAGAAATTGCTCAGAAGAAAAAGAAACCGGTTACTTCACCCCTAGTTAAGAAAACTCCAGCACCTAAAGAGAAGGATGTGGAAGTTATCATTCCAGCAGAGTTTCTTAAACGGAAAATTCATGAAGGCAGAACCCTAGACTTTGGTTTCTTTGATACAGAAGGCTTCACATTCCAGAATCATCTGAGATTTCATGGTCTTGAAGGTTTTCTTTCATCTACTTTGGACAGCTATCCGAAATTGATACGGGAATTTTATGCAAATTTCAAGCTCACTGATGACGGGTTCAAAACTCAGGTTAAAGGTAAAAAATTATCAATGTCTTTTGAAGACTTTGCTGAGTTGACAGGATTGCCATTTCATGGACAATCAATAGACGGCAGTTCTGATGCGGATGCAGCCGACGAAGGTTGGGAAGCATCGCTGGACAGGCACACTGCAGTGAAAGACATCATGGTTGATGGTTTTGTGGAAACCATCTCTTTGCCAATTGGTCAGATGAAGGTACAGCAACGCATGCTCATGTATACATTAACAAGAATGCTTGTACCTCGATCAGGAAATCATGCTGTTGTTCAGAAGCTTGATATTATATTATTATGGGGATTGTCCAAGGAACTTAAGATGAGTTGGACATGGATTGTGCTAAGGCACATGTTAGAAGCTTCACACAGTAAGATCATGTTGCCTTATCCGCAGTTGGTTACAAAGGTTCTCAAGCACTTCAAGGTATCGTTGTTGAATGAAGAATCTGCAAAGACTACACTTATCTTCGGCGAAGCGATTGTGAATCAGATGAAACTGAAGAAAGTAGATAATGTTTGGATTAGACCAATGCCAAATGTTGAACCAACTCCTCCACAAGCATCTGAATCAGCAGCTGAGGCTCCTGCATTTGTTTCAAAGCTGATGGAATTTATGGCAGCTCAAATGGAACACAACGCCAAAATATTAGAGTCAAATGCAAGGATGGAAGCTACCTTGACATCTATCCAAACATCCCTGAAATCAGTTGTTCAGGATGTTGCTGCAATTCAAGCGCATCTAGGCCTCAAGCTATCTTTTGAAGACATAGCGCATATTGGTCGACAAGCAACTGAGGAACCACAGCCAGATCCTCTAGATCGGTCTGCGACTCACGGTGAGGAGACACCAGCTGAGGATAATACAGCGGTCTCTACCTCTCCCCTAGATGATAGTGAGAACCAGCCCACTTTAGGAGATTAGATGGTCAAGTTTCTTATTTGTGTTGTCTTATTTTTGGTTGTCGTGCTGTTTTTTTGCTGTTTTATGTTTTATTAATATATATGTATGAGCAAATGTATTAATTGTTATCATATAAATACTGCCATACTACATCTGTTGCATATTTGTTTTGTTCTGATCTGATATACAAGTTATATGATTTCATTTCCTATGCTTATGTTCTTTAACATAGGGGGAGGAATTGTTTTCTGCCTTTTTGCCTTAATTGACAAAGGGGGAGAAAAATTATAACTTGATAACTTGATAATATGCTTGTTGTTGCATTATTAAGGGGGAGCATCTGATGTTGTTTGTTTTTGCTCTGATACTTAATAATGTAATGCTGATTTGATACATTTTGACACATGCTCTGATGATCTGTATTGGTACATATTTAATGCTATGAATTGGTTTCTTTGGTATGATTTTGAAATGGTTTGATATGCTCAAGTTACAATTGTATGAATTGTCAATTATGCCAAAAAGGGGGAGATTGTTGGATTTTGATCCTTTGATTCCTAATTTTGACATAATTCACAATTCAACAATATTCATACTTAATATGATAAATCTAATATTTCAATTGAGCAAAATTTCAGGAACACCAATTCAATCCTACACACTTGGATCAAATAGCTTGGAACACAAGAAATCAACAAAAGTTGAATTCTGAATATGTAAATCGATTGGGAAATCGATTTCATAACAAGGGTGTAAGGAAATCTTAAGTGTTTGTGAATGTGCAATCGATTAGGCAATCGATTAGATCAATTAAAAATGAAAAATGCACAAGTCAGTAGCCTCTGATTTGGAGAAAATCGATTGGTAAATCGATTGAACATTTCACAAATCAAACCTGATGGTAACACATCGATTGGTAAATCGATTGAATGAGTCACAGTGGCACTCCAGTGCTGAGGGAATCGATTGGCAAATCGATTGACAAAGTATCATTTGAAAAATAACCTCACCTGTGACAAATACAATCGATTGGACAATCTATTGTTAACACTTTAATTTTGATAAAGTTTGGTTGCAATCGATTGGCAAATCGATTGAACTAAACACCAGGTAAAAACTTTTCAGGAACATGACACCAAAGCGATTGACAAGTCGATTGATATCAAATAGCTGAGCCACTGTTTTGAAAACAATCGATTGGCAAATCGATTGATATTAAAACTGAATCACTATTTTGAATCACATCGATTGACAAATCGATTGACATCAAAAACCTGAGCCACTGTTTTGAAAACAATCGATTGGCAAATCGATTGAAATAAACTTGTTGAAAACACAGTGAACTCTGAAGTTTGGCAAATCGATTGAGTAATCGATTGAAAATAGTTTTATTAAAACAGTTTCCCAGAAATCGATTAGGCAATCGATTTATACAGGTCTGGACATGTTCTGCTGAAAAGTGTTGTTTTAAAGAATCGATTGGTAAATCGATTAGCTTGTATAGTTTCAAGATTAAAGAAAACCAAGATCGCGATAATCGATTGGCAAATCGATTTAGCTCATTTTATAACTTTACAAAATCGATTGGGAAATCGATTTCGTAGTTGGTTTTTCAGAAACTATATAAGATGTCTTTCAATCTTTATTCTCATAACTTCTAAAAACTTTTACATAACTTTTACATAACTTTTTCCTAACTTTCATAATTTCTCTTATGCTCTCAAAAACGGTTCATGGCAACAAACTAACAACTTCATAATTGTGATTACAGATCTCAATACAGTTTGTTGACAATCTAAGAGAAATGATAATGTGCTCAAGAACAATCCATGAATATCCAGATTTGTGAAGAGCAACATTCATAAAGATTGAAGACCCTTTTGTTTTACAATCTTTATTCTTTCTGTAATAAAACTTTGAACGAAATAGAACGCAAGAAAAGCCAGCTCGAAACTGGTGGCTACTTTCTTGGTTGAGAGGACTCAACAAGAAAGAGTCGCACTTTGATTCTGTGATAGGCTGCTGAGTGTCTTCAAGGATCAGAGGGTATTCAATAGGAAAGATATAATTAGAGATTGATAGGTTTCAGGGAGGAAACTGGAAAATCTTTGTAATTGATTCTTTCTATTGAAGGAGAAGAAAATCTGAAATCCGATTGGATTTTCAGGACTGGACGTAGGTTGTTGTGGAACAACCGAACCAGGATAAATCTCTGTGTCTTCTTCTCTAACTCTCTCTCTTTAATTTTCTATATTGCTAACGTTGCATGCCTCAAAATTTAATTTCCGCTGTGCGCTTGATACAGATTAATTTGGTAACGAAAACTGATATATTTTCTTTATTGCGAGGTCACTGATACCAACAACATCAATTCACGAAAACAACATATTCGTTTATTTTTCCTATTCGACCTACGAAATTGTTTTCTTTCCCATTTCAATATCTGAATTTGATTTGTCCTATTTCTCTTTAAATTGGCTCAAAAGGCCAAGGAATTATTGTAAAACCCTTAGTTTTTAAATTCCTAATTTATGCATATTTAATGTAAATTGTGTTGAATTGCTGAAGCATTTAGTCAATTTTATTTTATTTGGTGAATTAAGTACCAAAAATATATTTTATTAGAGTTATTAATATGTTTAATATATATTGAAATCAGATTAAAATTATTTGTCGAAAAATAATTTAATTATGTTACGAAGAATTTAATATCGGGAATATTTTTATAAAAAAATGTCACTTGTTGCAAAATATTTATTTGTCAATTGAGTTGCAATGAGAGTAGATATTTTTATAAAATTAGATTGAGATGTAAGTGAAGTGTTGTGTGTAAGAGTTTAAATATTTATTTAATTTGATTATAATTATATATATATATATATATATATATACACACTCACGTGAGAAAGAAAGAAAAGGAAAGTAAAGATAAGAAAACATTTACATACTGCCTCCCGATATCTTTTCTTCTTCTTTCTCAGTTTTCAAAAGTTTGTGTTGGTAGTTTGAAAATAAAACTGCAAACACAAATCTCAATTTTTCTCTTAGATCTAAACTTTTATTCGAGAAGTGTCAGGAGGGAAAGTTACTCCTCTCTACGATAGCGAAAACGGTTGAGAAAGCGATAATGAAGGTAAGGGCTCCTTCCATATTTTTAGTTTGCATATAGGGACTCTATATGTGTAATTGATGTATGATTAATGTTGTTGATTTTGTTACTAATGGTTAAAAAAAAGTGATTTTTGATGTGGTTGAGTTACGTAATGAATTATTTTTATATAAATGAGTTTGAACTGAAGTTGAAATTTTACAAAAAAATTTAGCGTTGTTAAAGTTGTGAAAAAATTTAAATTTTAACTAAATTAAAAAGTTAGAGCCAAAATTTAGATTAAAATTAAAATGGTTAGAGTTTAAAATGTTACTCTTTAAATTACTCTTGAACTGAGTTTAAAAAGAAAAAGTTTAGAGTATTTTATTAACACAAAATTTCGGTGCTTTAATAGTCGAATGTGTGTATGTCTGATTTGGACAATATTTGTTTTATTTAGTTTTAACTAAATAATGTAAATTATTTGGTTTTAAAAGTTTGGTGTTTAAAAAAAATATAATTTTGAGTATTTTGTTGTGGTTTGATAAATTTTAGCTGTGAAAAAATTATAAATATTTATGTTTATGTAGTTAGCTCCTTGAGTCTCGAAAAGGAATCGAGACCATTGACACCGAGTTAGCGGTAGGGAGAACTATGATATATTGTTGTTGTGGTGATTAAGTTTTGATGTGATTATGTATTCATAACTGATAATATGTGTGTTATGAATTTTATTGAAGAAAATCTATTTGAGTATACTCTGTGATAAGTTTGAAAAATCGTTAGTGTTAAATGAGTATTAAAAATGAGGAATCTTTTAATAGTTTCATTTACTTAATGATTGTGGTGAAAAGAGTCAGAGTATGCTCATGCATTTCATAGCTTGTGATGACCGTGATGAGCCACAGTGTTCGTAGTGACCGCGATGAGCCACAATCTTAAGTGGTGATCGTGATGGGCCACGAAGTTAAGTGGTGACCCTGATGGGCCACGGGGTGGTTCCATTTGATAGTTGATCCATTTTATCCTTACAAAGATTTAACTGATGTGTAAGGCCTGTGATAGGCTACACTCTAGTAAATCGTGCTAGCATGTGAGAGACTGCACCTCGGTAATTAGTACTAAGACATGTTGGGTGGGCTCACTCCCCAAGTGGAACCCACCAATTTTACTAGTATTATTATTATTATTGAAAAAAAAAGAAAAAAAAAAGGATTTTAATGGGCTTGGCCCACTTAAAGGTAATAAAAAGGGATTTAGAAATCCCTAAGTATACAACACAGAAAGACAACGGAAGAAGAATGGTTGCAAGAGAAGAAAAATAAGGGTTTGGTTCCAGTGGTGGTAACAGGTGTAGCAAACTTGCTCCGTTTGATCTACAAATTTAGTATGTTATTCCTACCACTGAGTTTGTTACTTTAATATATAATTTGAGTAGTTTTATCTTCTCTAAGAGTTACTTTGGCATACCCACTTTAGTGGAAGGTTGTTATAAGGTTGTAATAGAGTTGTTATTGTTGATTGATATTCCATATTGTTATTAGGAAGACTCTTGGTGTACCCATTAATTATTATAGTGGAAGTTTTACTAGACTAGGTCCCGTGGTTTTTATTCTCTCAATTTGAGGGAAGTTTTCCACGTTAAAAATTGCGTTTGTCTCATATTTAATTTTCTGCCAATTATTATTGCTCTTGGAATTGTATTTGCTGTTTGGCCATTTATCTGCACAGGTGCGAAAAAAAAATATTCTGCATTATTGAGATAATTATCGCTAATTATCTCTGGTTTTTCCCAACAAAGTGGTATCTAGAGCTCAGTTATTTGATTTGTGCATTTAAATGGAGGAGGAAAATAAAAGTCCCAATATGATTAAACTCAACTCTTCTAATTATACACTTTGGAAGACTCTCATGGAAGACATGTTAAACAGTAAAGATTTGTATGATCCTATTGAGGGTGACACTGCTAAACCCGCAGATAAATCTGACGCTGACTGGAAGAAGATGAATAGAAAGGCAGTGGCGTTGATCAGGCAGTGGTTGGATCTTAGTGTGTATCCACATGTTGAAACTGAAATAAATGCTAACAAGATGTCGGAAAAATTAAAAGAGTTGTATGAACGAAAGAATGTGCAAAATAAAGCATTCTTGATTCCGAAGCTGGTGAATATGAAATACAAAAATGGGAATTCAATGGCAGAGCCTATGAGTATTTTTCAAAATACAATGAATCAGTTGACAACTGCAGAAATTAAATTAGATGGTGAGTTGCAAGCGTTGTTATTGTTGAGTTCCTTGCCTGATAATTGGGAAGTCCTTGTTGTGACGTTGACCAATTCAGCTCCAAGTGGAAAGTTGAAAATGTCAACAATTAAAGAGAGCATGTTGAATGAAGAAGCTCGAAGAAAGGAACGTGGTTTGATTGGTTCTTCCTCAAAGTCAGAAGCACTAGTTACAGAGTCACGGGGGAGAAGTCAATCTAGAAACTTCCATAGACGCGACAACTCTGAAAGTCATAGCAAGTCAAGAAGCAAGTCGAGGACTAGAAAAGAAGTGATATGCTATCATTGTGGCAAAACGGGTCACATAAAAAGAAGTTGCAGGTTCGTTAAGAGAGATCAATCAAGGGAAAAAGATGAAGACAAAGAGAAGAAAAACGATAAAGATACAATATCAGTTGTATCTGTTAATAATGTCTACATTGTTTGTGATGATAATTCCATAAACCTTGCATGTCAGGATTCAACTTGGATTATTGATTCGGGTGCCTCATATCATATTACTCCTAGACGTGATTTCTTCTCATCTTACAGTACTGGTGATTTTGGCATGGTAAAAATGGGAGATGAAGGAGTATGTAAAATTATCGGTATGGGAGATGTTTGGATTGAAACTGGGATTGGTTGCAAGCTTCAATTGAAGAATGTTAGACACGTTCCTGATATTCGTCTCAATTTGATTTCGGTGAAAGCCTTGGATATTGATGGTTATCACACTTTCTTTGGTGGTGGTGGTATATGTAAAATCACCAAAGGGTCCCTAGTGGTTGCAAAGGAGCAAAGTTCCACTTCTCTCTATAGGATGCCTACGAAGCTATGCAAGGAAGAAGTGAATGCAATTGAAGATGCATCTTCTGATTTATGGCATATGCGCCTTGGTCACTTGAGTGAGAAAGGACTCAACATACTTGCGAAGAAAAATTTTCTTCCTGTGAAAGGTACGTCTCTAAAAACTTGCACTCATTGTTTTGCTGGAAAACAACATAGAGTTTCTTTTCATAATACTGGTCCTCATAGGAGGCAAAATATCCTGGGGGAGATATACAGGTAGATAATGAGAATGTAACTGATGATCATGTGCCTCACCATGATGAGCATGTTCCAGTTGAGCCACCAGTCGAGTTTGAGTTGAGAAGATCTACTAGAGAACGTCAACCTTCTCAAAGATATCCTCCACATGAGTATGTGATGATCACTGATAGTGGAGAGCCAGAGTATTATCAAGAAGCTATTACAAATGTTGATAAAGAAAAGTGGTTAAAGGCCATGCAAGAAGAGATGAATTCCTTGCATGAGAATCACACATTTGATTTGGTAAAGTTGCCTAATGGTAGAAAAACACTCAAGAACCAATGGGTATACAAGATAAAGGCAGAAGAGAATAGTTCTCAACCAAGATATAAAGCAAGATTGGTTGTGAAAGGTTTTAATCAGAGAAAAGGTATTGACTTTGATGAAATTTTTTCACCTGTGGTGAAGATGTCCTCTATCCGAGTTGTGCTTGGGTTAGCAGCTAGTTTGAACCTAGAAGTTGAACAACTTGATGTGAAAACTGCATTCCTTCATGGTGATTTGGAGGAAGAGATCTATATGGAGCAACCAGAGGGTTTCGAAGTCAAAGGTAAAGAGCATCTTGTGTGTAAATTGAAGAAAAGCTTGTATGGGCTCAAGCAAGCACCTCGACAATGGTACAAGAAATTTGATTCTTTCATGGAGAAACATGGGTATGGTAAAACTACTTCTGACCATTGTGTGTTTGTCAAGAAATTCTCTGATGGTGATTATATTATTCTCTTATTATATGTGGATGACATGTTGATTGTTGGTCATGACACTAAGAAGATTCAATCTTTAAAGAAAGATTTGAACAAGTCTTTTGCAATGAAAGACTTAGGTCCTGCAAAGCAAATTCTGGGTATGAGAATTACTCGTGACAGGAAGAATAATAAATTGTGGTTGTCTCAACACAATTATATTGAGAAGGTGTTAGAGAGGTTTAACATGAGCAATTGCAAACCTGTTAGTACTCCACTTGCTACTCATTTTAAATTGAATTCTGATCAATGTCCTACAAGTGAGAAAGACAAAGAAGAGATGAAGAAGGTTCCTTATGCATCCGCAGTTGGTAGTTTGATGTATGCTATGGTATGCACAAGGCCAGATATTGCTCATGCAGTTGGAGTTGTTAGTCGATTTCTCTCTAATCCTGGTAAAGATCATTGGCAAGCAGTGAAGTGGATTCTCAGATACCTCATAGGCACTTCCAAAGTGTGTTTATGCTATGGAGGTGGTGAACCTGTGTTGGATGGCTACACAGATGCAGATATGGCAGGTGATCTTGATTCTAGAAAATCTACTTCTGGTTATATGATGACTTTTGCAGGGGGAGCTGTGTCTTGGCAATCAAGACTACAAAAGTGTGTTGCTTTGTCCACTACTGAAGTTGAGTACATTGCAGCAACTGAAGCTTCCAAAGAACTCTTGTGGATGAAGAAATTCCTACATGAGTTAGGCCTCAAGCAAGACAAGTTTGTGTTATTCTGTGACAGTCAGAGTGCGATCCATCTCAGCAAGAATCCGACTTTTCATGCAAAGTCGAAGCATATTGAAGTGCGATATCATTGGATACGAGATGCACTAGAAATGAAGTCATTTTTAATTGAGAAGATTCATACTGATGAGAATGGTTCAAATATGATGACGAAGACCTTGCCTGTGTCGAAGATGATATGTTGCAGAAAGAAAGCTGGCTTGGTTGAGCAATACCTTCCCACTTGAGTCGTGAGAGGGAGATTTGTTGGGTGGGCTCACTCCCCAAGTGGAACCCACCAATTTTACTAGTATTATTATTATTATTGAAATAAAAAGAAAAAGCAAAAAAAGGATTTTAATGGGCTTGGCCCACTTGAAGGTAATAAAAAGGGATTTAGAAATCCCTAAGTATACAACACAGAAAGACAACGGAAGAAGAACGGTTGCCAGAGAAGAAAAATAAGGGTTTGGTTCAAGTGGTGGTAACAGGTGTAGCAAACTTGCTCCGTTTGATCTACAAATTTAGTATGTTATTCCTACCACTGAGTTTGTTACTTTAATATATAATTTGAGTAGTTGTATCTTCTCTGAGAGTTACTTTAGCATACCCACTTTAGTGGAAGGTTGTTATAAGGTTGTAATAGAGTTGTTATTGTTGATTGATATTCCCTATTGTTATTAGGAAGACTCTTGGTGTACCCATTAATTATTATAGTGGAAGTTTTAATGGACTAGGTCCCGTGGTTTTTATTCTCTCAATTTGAGGGAAGTTTTCCACGTTAAAAATTGCGTTTGTCTCATATTTAATTTTCTGCCAATTATTATTGCTCTTGGAATTGTATTTTCTGTTTGACCATTTATCTGCACAGGTGGGGAAAAAAAATATTCTGCATTATTGAGATAATTATCGCTAATTATCTCTGGTTTTTCCCAACAAGACATGTGATAGGCGGTACAATTATGATTTACGCCACTTCGAGGAGGGTTTTTGTTGGAAATTCTGGCATATACGCATTGCAATAGGGTGCTTGACACGCGAGTCATGTTTGTTATACTATGATGATTGTATATACATACTCGGTTATTGTTTTTTATTGTTTGTTATTGTGCCGTAATTGCTTTGAGGTGTGAGTTTGGGTTGATTAAGTTTCAATGTAATTATGTGTTCATAATTGATGTTATGAATGTTTGATGTGTGATTGAGGTGTGAATTAGTGGAGATTAATTTGGTGTGAATTATGTGTTCATAATTGATAATATGAATGTTTGAAGTGTTAATTGATTTAGAGCCATGTTAGAAATGAAAATCTGCATTTTTCTCAGTTGTATTCGGCTACGACAGTGCAATTTTGTTAAAAACTTCATTTTCGACTTTGTTTATGGATTTTTTACATATGAAAACTCTTTCGAGGAGTATGCTAAGACGAAAGGTTCTCTTGAGCATTTGAAACATAAGAGTTTTGCTAAGTGTTATTTGTATATTTTGGATTATTGTCTCAAAAACTATTTCAGTTTGTTTGTATTTATAACGTAATTATTCAGGACTTTTGTCGTTTGCGTTACGCTAGTTATTTTTATTATTTGCTTTTGAAAAAAAAAATGTACTCGCACTGTTAAAAGTTGGGGTATTATAATTTCTAACGTTATTCTCAAATATTTTTCCATATTTAATCTAAAAAATTATCAAAGTTTTTCCCCATTTTTTCGATTCATTCTTCAATTGATTCCTTCAATTTCCTCATCAATCGATTCAATACGTATTCATCTTCAATCTTGTTTCTGTAATTGAATTTATCTTACAATTTCAACTCAACAATTCAGGGATATACGGGTAAGTAAATTTTTTTTCCTCTATTAGAAATATGCATTGGTTGGATGATTTGATTGATTTTAGTATATTATATTCTAAAACTGGTTTGAAGTTCTTCTATTTTCATATTCAAAGAAAAGATAGGGATAGAGCAAAAAACAGATATGAAGTTTCTCATCTTTAAGGTCATGTTTGATTGAAGGATTTTGTTGAAATAGTATCATGTAATTTTTCTTAACATGTATTTTCCTTTAATGATGTTGTATAGATGCTTTGTAATTCATATAAAGTTTGTTGTTTGGATCAATAGCCAATATTCTGGTTTCATTTATTGAACTTCGGCTAGGATAATGAGTTTTAATTTATTGAACTTCTGTTTGGTATTTTGGTTGTTACCAGAATAAATTGAAATATAAATACCTCTAAATTGTTATTAGTATTTTTAAGTATAATTGTACTGTAAGAGACAAATGTGTATGATATGTGATTTGTCTGAGACTATCGAATAGTTTCCTTTGCTAATTATGGTTGTTGAAATTGTAGTGGTTGATTGCAGGTTTGGTTGTAGACATTGTAATTATTTGTTGTCCAGTCTTATCTGCAATATGATTTACTTGATATGTGCTCAATATGCTAAGATGATTCCAATTGTTTTTGTGCTTTTTGGTTTGAAGCACTTTTAATGATGTTGTAAAACACATGTTTTTGATGAAGACAAAGACCGAGAATTGTGATCAAAGCAACAAAGCTCAAAAAGAAGTCCAAATATCATATGTCAAAATTACATGATACAATCAATACTTCAAAAGTACATGAGAACCATTCATCTTTGCATATGCATAAAAAGGATTTTCATGTCAAAATTACATTAACAATGTTTAAAATTAAAGTTTTTGACAAAAAACAATGTCGTATTCGAATACAGATGCTAAGTCAGTAGCAAAAACTTGACATCTGCATTCGATTGCGAGGCGCTGCAGTCGAATACAAGTGCTAAGTCAGTAGCTCAGACTACACATTTGTATTCGACTACAACCTGATGTAGTTGAATACAAACAACAAGTCAGTGGCAAAATACACTTATTTGTATTCGACTACATGACCCTTGTATTCGAATACAAGATGAAAATTTTGAATAAATTAGAACGTTATAAGAGGTGTATACGAATACATACATACTGTATTCGAATACAACTGGAAACAATGCAATTTTTCAAATCTGAAATAGTTCTAGATCATTGCATTTGTTCATCAAAACTCTTGGAACAATGGCCACTTATCTGAAGTGATGTCTATGGAGTATAAATACCTCGTAGTTTCAGATTAATAAATACACAATTCTACTACCAAATCTTGAACAACTTTGAACAAACTTCTGATTTTTTCTCAAAGTTATTTTTCTTATTTCAAGTACTTGCATTACATTTTCATATCCTTGAGAAAGGTTCTCAAAGTACACTTGAAATAATATTGGATTGATATTATTATACCATTCTTATTCTTATTCCAAATCAAATTACATTGTTTGTAAAAGAAAGTAGCACTTTCTTAAAGTAGTCTAATCTAAGATAATGGTGTGCTATCTTAGATATTTTTGTTAGAAGTTTGTAGCAGAGATCCTAGGGTGGGATATGTATATTTTCTGACAATAGTGGAAAAATCTCTTATAGTGTGCAAGAGGACTGGATGTACCCTTGGTCATAAGGGGAACTAGGATAATATTACTGTGTTCATTAATTTACTGCTATTTACTCATTGCCCTACATTGTTCAAAGAAAAAAAATCGATCACTAAACCTCTGAAAATAAGAAAATTTCTTAACACCTAATTCGTCATTAGATTGTGGTTGACAGTTTGTTATTAGATTGTGGTTGACAGCTTCTAATTCTCCTTTTGAAGCAAAAATGAGTAATGGTGAAAAAGACAAAGAAAAGGAAGCGTGTTCAGTTGTAGTTGAAATAGGAGGTAGATCATCACACCAAAAAGGTTTTGATTTTCAACAATTATCTTTTATTTTTCATCAATCATGTCTTAGGATTTATTTTTTCTAATAACCTTTTTTCAAAAAAAATTATTATAATATCTCATTTTTACACTCACTTACATGTCGTCTTTGCAAATGATGACTTCTTTAACAAAGTTCGAGTTTGCAAAGGCAACGTCCTTAAGCAATTTTTCAAAAAAAAAAATTCAATTTTCTTTAAAATTCACAATATATATATATATATATATATATATATATATATATATTTTAAATTAAAATTTTTATTTTTGAAAAATTCCTTAAGGAAGTCGCCATTTGCAAAGGCGACTTGTAAGTGAGTACAAAAATAAGGTATTTTGATATATACTTTTGAAAATGGAGTATTATAATAAATTTTTTGAAAAAATAGGGTATTGGAGAAAAAAACCCCATGTTTCAACCTAAGTGCATTTTATGATATGGAGTGATTAGTATTGGTTCAAAAATATTAGCTTGGCAAATTGGCATGATAAATTGGTTTTCTTTATTCATTTCTTTATTTAATTATATATATTTTCTATTGTGGACGACAGAGCTTTAGATGTTGGTTTATCAAATCTTAAATATTTCTCAAATAGAGAACATGTTAGGATAAGTTGAATTTATAGAATGTTGACTTTGTGTATCTATCAAGGCCAGTAACTAAATAATTTTTGTCTAAAAGTTTCATCAAGTAAAATATTGACATTAGTTAGAGGAAGCGATTATGAAAAATCAACTATTATACCACTTTTATGATAATTAGTAGAGAAATATTTGTTGATAAAATTTCTATTCATAAGTTTCTAATGCTCATAATTTCATTTCAATATTGCCTAAATGATATGATACTCATGTTAGTGCATAATTAAAAGGCTAGGAATGCAAGTAACATGCATTTAATGAAATTAGTAAAATTATATTATATTTTATTGTAAGCTCCATTGAAAATAGTTAATAAAAATAAATTAAAAATTTTAATTTAATTTACTTGTATTAATAATTTAGAATTACAATTAATAGTGAGATAAAATAAATTTAATATAATAGAGAATAATAATAATTTTTAGTGACATACAATATTGTATGAATAGATCATTTCTTTATTTATATTTATCTAGTTTTTAGTGATAATCATTGTAGTAGGTAGAATAAAAAAACATGTAGTGACGGTCCCCAAAACATGTAGTGTCAGTCATCAAAATATAGCAAGCCGCCCCTTTAAAGTTGACGGTGGATCCGGGTGTCACTCAAAGTATTTTTTTTACCTTTACCTATAGTTTTTCCTTTTTAGTGACAAACTTTGTCTGTCACTAGAAGTATATTTCCTTGAAGTGTTCATAACTCAAATCTTCAAATAAACTCATATTCCTATCTCCAACAACAATAACAACATCAAATCCAACAAATAAAGAACCAAAATTTGAAGATTTAGGTTAGGGATTTGATTTGAAGAAGAATAGAAACAAGAAAAAGATATTGTTTTGGTAATTTGGAGATCAAATCTTAGATTGTTAATTCTTTATTTTATGAATTTGATGTTGTTGTTGTTGGAGATGAAGATATGAGTTTATTTGAAAATATGAGTTATGGATTTGGATTAATAGATAAATTTTTTTGAAATTGATAATTAATTTTTTGAGTTTTGTTTGAAGATAATGATGAATTTTTTGGATTTATTTAAAAATAAGATAACGTTATTGACATATTGAGACGATCAAATTCTTACTTCAAAATTAAGTAAATGATCAAATTATAAAATAAAAAATTATTAAATTATTAACTAAAATTAAATTAAGAAATTGCAAAAGAGATATTGTATATATCTTTAATTAATATTAATCCCAAATATTAGAAACTCCACTCGTACATAAACCAATATTTTGCGAAACTAAATTTTCTAACATTAAATTGTATATTGAATATTCTATAATTTTTCTAATAATTCTTGCGGACTACACAATCCATTATTTTATGCCTAGACTTCTTTATTTTATGCCTAGACTTCTTTGTTGAACTTGAAAGTTAGTATGTCATCTCATATTGTATAACCTTCTAGATGCATTAATTAGTTATTTGTGATGTTACAAATATGAATAATTTAAATTATTGAAACTAAAGTTTTAAAGGGTTTTGTTGCAATTTCATGGGGTCTTAATTGTTTAACATTATCGTATTATATGTCTTTTGGTTTTATGTTACATTGTCATTTTATAGTTAAAAAAATTTTGAGTGAGAGACAAAAATTTTGTGGGATATTTTAAAATAGGGAGACCATTGTCACCGGTTGATTAAAATAGATGAACTTAAACTACAATTAAATCAAAATTAAAAGAAGTAAAATATTTGAATGGTATATGAATGTTACTACCCCATCCCTAGATATAATATGTTAAGAATTTTCTTTGACCTTTTATAAGACTATCTTTGAATTTGTAATTGCATTAATTATTTTTTTACTAATATTCCTTTAACTAATTTATTTACATATTTTCTACAATCAACAATAAGTAAGATAATAGAAACTTTAACTAATTATCTCTCTTCAAGTGTAAATATGTAAAAGCAATATCAATTCTTAACAAATTTAATACTACAATCCACTTTTTTAATTCTCATGATTTGGTCAATATAGTCCTATATTTAGAGACAAAAATAGTAAAAACTATTGATAATGATAAAAAAAAAAAAATCAAACAAGTTTCATCTTTTTAAGTTTTAAAATATATTTTGAAAAATAAATTACCAAACAAGTTTTTCATGTTCTCTTCTCCAAAACAATTTTTAAAATTGAATTTACCAAACACATATTTTCATCATTTCCTTTTTAATATAGTTTGTTAAAATTGATTTAGAAAATAGAATTTAAAAACTAAAAACAAAACACTTTCAAACAAGAATAATTTCAATTTTCTTTACACTTTGTTTGATTGATGAAAGAAAGAAAAGAAACTAAAAAGAAGAGAAAATGAATAGAAAATAAGTTAATTATTTAGTAGTTTAATATAAGATAAAGTGAATAGAAATTATGATAGATGTAACAACTCGTTTAATTAAAATCTATTAAAATAAGAATTTTTAAAAATACTAACATATTAATTTAGGAATATGAAATTTTAATTAAAATAGGAATAGACGAAAGAAGTAATATGAAAAATATCAAAGGGACAACAAGGAGAATTTCTCCCATTTTCCCTCATTTATTCCTTTATCGGGAAAAAGGCATGGAAAAAACACTTTCAATTTCTCAATTCTCTCTTTCCCATGTTTTAAACTTATGGAAACCTCCATTGATATTGTTCATCGTCTTTCCTAAATCCTCCATTTCTCTTTCTTTTTCAAAATATCTAAGACTGGCCCTGATCCATTGCATGTGCAGGTTCAACCCTCAACTTTCAATAGTCAACTAAATCGCGTTGAAGAGAAGACAAACAACAACAAGAAAAAACTCCAAAACAATTAAAGCAAGATGTGTAGAGTGAAGAGGTAAAGAGCAAGGAAAGTAGATAACCACTCCAAGTCTACTTAGATAGAAATAGAGAACTTCCATAGAAAACTGTGGGTTATTTTTAGAATTTTTTTTTATATTTAATGAGGGTTTTGAGTTTCGAATATCATTCTTCCTAGTGTTTTAAATGATTTCATAGGTTTAATTTTGGGTTTTTTGTTTCCTTCTAAAACATGAGAGTGAGAGAAATTGTTGATTTTAACATGTAGAAAATGTTTGTGAAATTGCACTAAACTTGGAAATCATGCATTATGCATATATGATGTGTTATAATAATTGATGTTTGTGATGTGTTAAGAATTTAAGGAGGAGAGTGAATCTAATGGTTGAAATATGGGCTAAGTGTGTTTATATGTTTTGAAGAATATCCTTATGCTTCTGATGCATATTTTAGTTGTCTCTGATTTCCTACTCTTTATTTTGCCTTTGAATCTACTTATGTTTCTGATATTAACTTCTTCTGACTAAGTTTTGTTTTGATTATGTCTGCTTCTAATTCTATTGATGTTCTAATTTTGATTTGTGTTTTACTTTTTTGGGAATTTTGCTTCTAATTGTCATTTTATGTTTCTAGGCAATTTGCCTCTATTAGTTGTTTTATGATTCCATGTATTTTGCCTCTTGAAAATTACATCTATTTTTTCCTCTAGTCAAATGCTTCCACTTTTCCTCTGATAATACTCTTTTATTTTGCTTTTGATTTTTCTTCTTCTTCTTTGCTTCTAGTTTTCTCCTTCCATTTTGCCTATGCAGTTTCCTTTTTGTCTTTCTCCTAAGCATGTTGCCTTTGATCCATGTTCGCCTAATCATGTTGTCTTCGATCCATGTTCCTTTGATCATGTTGTTTGTGACCCACATATCATTTGACTCTACCTTTGACCTTGTGTAAGACCCGTATTTTTAAAGTGTGCTTTTATGTATTTTGGTGTATTTTGGATTTTGGCTCGGAGGCTTTTTAGCCAAAGTTAATAATATTTTGGAGATATTTGTTAAAAGTAAGTAATTTATATATATATAAATATATATTTATGTTTGTATGTGTTTGTTTGGGGGGAAAAAGAAAGGAAAACTAGAAGGAAAGGAAAAGGAAAAGAAAAGAGTATATAAAGGACAGAAGGAAAAAGGAAGAAAGGAAAAACAAAGGAAAGAAAAAGAAAGGAAGGAAAATCCAACTTTTCCATCGTCTTCTTCCTCTCCCGCGGCCAATTTCCCTCCTTTCTCCCATTTTCATTTTCGTCGCTTTCCTTTCTTCAAAACTAGTAACCCAAGGTTGGGTGAGAGTTAGATCAAGGTTTTCGCAACTCCACTCTTCCTCTTTGATTCGAAAACGAAGAAAAACAGTTTTTGAGATCCAAACACAAACCCCTCCGTTTCTTCTAGATCCAAACCTCATTTCTCGAAGAGATAGAAGGGAAAGTTGCTCACCACCACGCTACGGTGCTAGTGAACTAATTTGGAAGCGGCGTTGCGAGCGGAGATTTTACCGGAATTACTCGCGGTACCGGAAACGCACGTTAAAGCTAACGTTGAGGTAAGGGCTCCTTCCAAACTTCTAGCTTGCATTAGGGACTTATCTGTAGTTGTGTGGGAAGGAATTTGTTAGGGTTAAATGTATCGATTTGGGGAAAAACGAAACTAGTGCGTTATGGGTAAAAACCTTAGAGTTAGGTTTTGTTTATAATGATGAATGTTTCGTGGTAAATGAAATTTGATGTATCTGGGTGTTATGTTGGCTTTGATTTGTGTTCGTTGTATTTGGCGTGTCCATACTTGATGTTTGTTAATTGGTGTGGTTGTTGTGAATTATGGTTTGAATGTGAGAGTATGTTTGAGTTTGTTTCCGTGGAATTTGAAAACCATTAGAGTTAAACGAGTATTAAAAATGGGGAATCTTTTAATACCTCGGTTTACTTAATGTGCATTTGAGGAAAAGGTTTAAGTTAACTGGGCGTTGAGAATGGGGAATCTCTTAATGTCCCGGTTACTTAACGATCGTTTTTGAAAATCGTTCCGGTAAATGAGTGTTAAGAATGGGGAATCTCTTAATGACTCGTTTACTGAATATTTTGTGTGAAAATCGTTTAAGTCAAAAGTATATTAAGAATGGGGAATCTCTTAATATGTCTGTTTGCTTAACGTTTTGTTTTGAAAATCATTAAGATAAATCGGTATTAAGAACGGGGAATCTCTTAATGACTTATTTATTTAATGTTGTTTTGAAAGTCGTTTAAGTTAAATGGGTATTAAAAATGGGGAATCTTTTAATATCTGCATTTGCTTAACGATTGTTGTGAATGGAGTCGGTGTATGATCATGCATTTCATTTGGTAAATTGTGTCGACCCGTGATAGGTGACACCTTGGTAAACAGTACTGACCCGTGATAGGTTGTTGACCCGTGATAGGTGACACCATGGTAACTGTACTGACCCGTGATAGGTGGTACATTTACGATTTCCGCTTTTTCTTTTAGTAAATCGTGTTGACCCGTGATAGGTGACACCATGGTAACTGTACTGACCCGTGATAGGTGGTACATTTACGATTTCCGCTTTTTCTTTTAGTAAATCGTGTTGACCCGTGATAGGTGACACCTCGGTAAACTGTACTGACCCGTGATAGGTGGTACGTTTATGATTTACGCATTTTAGTAAATCGTGCTGACCCGTGATAGGTGGCACCTCGGTAATTGGTACTTTGGCCTGCGATAGGCGGTACAATTATGATTTACGGCCCTTCGAGGAGGGTTTTGGTTTGGAATTCTGAGTCCATGCATTTTGGCATATACGCATTGCATTAGGGTGCTTGGCACGCGAGTCGTATTTGATTGAGTTTTATGATTGAGTGGTTTGAATTTGAGTCGTCGTGGTAATTGCGTTGAAAATGCTAAGTGTTATGTGTTGATTATTGTATGTAAGTATGATCGAGATCCCAATTGCCGTGGTATTCGCTTAGGAATTGCTAAGTGTTAGGTTGTGAACTTGATTAGGAATGACTTGAGTTAATGCATGAATTTTTGGAAAAACGATCAGGGAAATCGATTTCCCAATCGACTGGATAGTAAACAGGGACTTGGCCACATGGACGAAATCGATTAGCCAATCGATTTTGTAATCAGTTTTCGAAAATCATTTACGAAATCGATTGCCCAATCGATTGGGCCTAAGTCAGGGACTCATCCATATTCGACCAAATCGATTGGGAAATCGATTGGCCATTAAGTCAGGGGCTCAGCTATCCTGTCGATCGATTGCCCAATCGATTGAATCAAGCCAGAGTTCAAAATTTCACTAAAAACCTTCAGGAAATCGATTTGGAAATCGATTGGCATTAAGTCAGGGGCTTAGTTATCCTGTCAATCGATTGCCAAATCGATTGATTCAGCCTAGGATTCTGTTTTCATTAAAAACTTTCACCCCAATCGATTGCCCAATCGATTGGCTCAGTGAAAATCATCAGTTTGAGTTAGATGATTGATTTCTCATTAACTTATCCATGTCTTGATTGGTTATGTGTTAATTAGGAGATTGATGACTTCATTTTACTTTCGTTTTTAATTGGCAAAGTATTGTATGAACTTTTCGCATATTGGAAATCCTGTTAAGGTGCATGCTTAGTTGAAAAGTTATTTTGGGCATTTAAAAACTTAATTGCTATGTGTTAACTGTTATTTTTTGGTTGGTGACCCTTTACAATTATTGTGGAAATCTGGGCTTTGCCCTCAAATGAGAGTCAGGACGGTCCTACCGGTTCGTACCCTACGGACGGGAATGGAGATGGGAACGCGTGATTTCAGTTACATTAGGAGGATCTCACGGGGCGCGTGGAGATACTCAGGGTGTATAGCTTTTTGGTAGGATGATCAGATTAGGATGATGTATAGGAACTAGGTGTCCTTCTTTTTGGATTGGAGTATTTTTAGTTTGGAAAAATGTATTTATACTAATATTGTCAGTTTGACTTCTTATTCGAATGGGTTCCATGAACCATTTGATGTTGTGTAAATGTTTTGGATTTATAATTGGAGAAACTTTTGCGCTGCTTGTAAATTATAGTGACTCAATTATTTATCCAAAGGCATTTCCTGATTTAATTCTTTGTTCGTTTTTAATTACTTTTGAAAAAAAAATATACCCTCGCTTTGAAAAACGGGGTGTTACACCTTGTATCCTCTGACCCATGCGCCTGATCATGTTACCTATGGCCTGAGCTTGCCTCTGGTCATGCTGTCTCTGACCTGTTACTCCACAATGCATTGCCTCTGGTAAAAAATTCTTCCTCTAGTTCCATTTTTTGATTATGGACTTATGATTTAATTCTCACTTGATTTTCAATATATTGTTAAGTTATTTATAAGTGTTATAGATGAATAATACATTGCATACATGACATTACAAAGGCATTACGTACACATAACATAAGTGCATTGCATTCTTTTTAATTAGATCATGCATGACCTTATTCACGGTGAGACATTTAGGTTGTTCCAAGCATGGAATAACAGGTTAAGGAGAACAATCAGGACGTTGGTTGGGGTTTGGCCAGACCACCTTTACCAATTAGGTCTCAATTATTTTGGTAACCTACATTAAGATAATTGGACGAATTTTCCATATTCCTAGGCAAACATTTGAGGTCATGCATATATTTTTCAAAATTATTAAGAAAGAAAAAATGTTTGAAGTTAAGCTTTTACGAAAATTGAAGCTGAGAGTTTTAGCATGAGATGCATAATGCTTTCATGTGTTTATGCATATTTATGAAAGAAATATTTGAAAACTACCCCTCCCTTTTATTTCAGAACTCACTAAGATTTTATCTCACCTTTTTTTTTTACACATTAGCAGTTCAAAGTCACTGATGCTCAATCTCAATACTAGGGGATCATCTACAAGCCCTCTTTTGGAGTTACTGCTTTATTTTTATTTGATGTAACCTGATGTATTAAGGAAAATTTTATAATTCTAGTACTGTTGTTGTAATTTAATTAAATAGTTCAGTAAATTGGGTTATAAACTATGCTGTTTAAATGTAGTTACAAGTTACTTTAACGATGATTGTTATTTATATGTAATACTTGTTTATATTTTATTGAGGTGCATGCAATCAATTGTCAAATTCTTGACAATTGTCTTACAATAGAAAAATATATCCATCCTTATAAAATGACTTCAAAGTCCTTAAAAAAGAGATATGATATAAAAAATAACAATCAATATTTCATAACAATCAATAAAAAATATAAATAAAGAAAAATAAAATGAAATAAAATCTATAACATTAAAAGAAAACGTGTTGATTTAATAAATTATAAATATTATATTTTTATTCTCTTTTATTTATATCTAGTTTTTTATTTTTAGATATTTATATCATGTTATAAAAATACTTTTTTTTTAAAATTTTAAAGTTTAATTATATGCGCTAATAGTGTAAAGTTATTTACAATTTCATTCAATAAGAATTGACATTTTCAACAAATTAGTTCACATTTTAACTGAATTAAAAATATAACCCTAAAAATAATCCTAAATAAGTATCTAACCCCATAACTCTTATGGTTGTTTTTACATTGAATGAATACTATTTTTATTATTTGTAACTTATTTTAATTTAAATTGCATCAAAATTTTACGGGTCTATTTGTTATAAATTATATAAAACAAGAATATGTCGAATAATTTAGATATTAATTTTTAGAGATTTATAAATAAAACTGAATATAAGATTATAGCCTATGATATAGACTTCTTTCAAATTTGATTGGATTATGATATAGTCTTCTTCCAAACGTCAAAAAAAAAAATGGTTATTTATAAAAAAAACATAAATGTCCTTAAAGCAAAAAAATTAATATTACTAAAAGAAATATTAACAAAAATTAGAACATACAATGAGAATAAAAATATAGTACTTATAGTCTATTAATATGAAACGTTTTCTGTGATTATTACAAAATTTATTTTACATATCTATTCTCTTTATTTTTATTTTTATATTATATATTATTTTATTAATTATAATGAAATATTTGTTTTCATTATCATAACTTCTTTTCATTTTCGCTTCTGTTAAACTAATAAATAATCAACTTATTTTCTATTCATTTTATCTTCTTTTCACTTTCTTTCTTTCTCAAATGTTTCCTTCATTAATCAAACAAAATATAAAGAGAGTAGGAATTAAGTTGTCTCAGTTTAATTTTCTCAAAGATTGAAAATTACCTTAAATTTTTTTTTTTGGTTTTTCTGAAAGAATAAAATGGGTCTTTATTATAGATAAAATGTAACAATCTAACTCCTACCAACTATTGATCTTTGATCAACTACAATTTGACCCTAATGTCGGTTAGTCGGCTAACTCACGTACATTTAATTTCTTTAAATGTATGATTGATTATGGGACATTGCGTGTCTCACATATATATATCTTCACATTCCCACATTTTCTGTTTGAAATTGTTGTACCTTTGGCCACCTTTTGAAGGTGCTAGAAAATACAAAAAATAGGTGTTTGAATTGTGTTTGCCGTTTATTGTGACACCTTAGACCTAAATTGAAATAAAAAATAAAATGCACTAGTTTTAAAAGAGATTCGCAACGGTCCCAAAATAGAATATACAAATTTATTTTAAAATATAAGGCTCGGGACGTCACCCTTACACTTACACAAGACTTTTGCATGAAAATTCTCAATTAAGAATCCTTTAACATCGAATATAACCAAGGTTTATTAAACAAATATTTTTGACAAAAAACATGTTCAAAACTTAGAGACAATTAATTTTTTCTTCGAATAAAAGATTAAATATAATACAATTGATCGATAGAGTCAACAAAATAAAAATTAGTTCATAACTCAACAAAACACAACAAATTACTCCCACCCAATATTATCTTACAGAGCATGGATCTCCAACCGATAACCAGAAATAACTGCGCTCTCGCAAGCGCCAAACACAAGCAATGATGGGTGAGTTTCGAAAACATGTAATGGTATAAAATAATTTGGAAGAACACGTAAAATAAATATTAGACACCGTATCATATGAAATCATAATCAATAAGAATAATCGAGGTAAAATAATGATACAATCCACAACATCAAGTAAGTCCACACACAAATCAAGTAACATTATGCATGCTCTTACACTTAGACAAAACACATAATACGTCAAATACACAATTCTACAATAATTCAACTACCACACGATCTTTGAAATCCAATCAAACAACACCCTATAAAAGTTTCTAACTCATATTTTAACCTCAACAAATTTAAGTTTTCTCATTAGCCAATTATTACTCAAAGGGCTTAGCTGTACATAACGAGCCTCGAATGAATTGTGAGAAATACGATTTTCCTGTTCATCTCACTTAATTTGCACTTATTGATTCGAACTCACTCTCACCCCATACCTGAACTAAGTGAAATAACAATGCGAAGAAATTGAGGTAATTGTAGCATTCCAAACAATTTAAATATCAACTAGTACTACTTATGTTTGAAAAATCGATTGTTGTGCTCCAAGCTATGACATGTTGTTAGGAGGATTGTTTCCACAAGCTGAAAGAAAAATAAGGCATGGAAGATAATAATTATAAGTAAAAACTCGCAATACTTTAGGCTTGGAATATGTGAAAATGAAGCTTGATTTCGTGAAATACATCATATTTTTAAACAAGGGGTTGCATATATGTGGTTTTTGAAGTGTCTTAGACGAAAGATACACTACGCCAGAAATGACATTTAACATCGCCCATTTTACAGCGCTTGCTAAACACAAGCGCTGTTGTAATTATATTTTAAAAATAACGGAACCTATTACAGCGCTTTTTATGCAAAGCGCTGTAAAACAAGCGCTGTAGTAGGTCATATAACGTTTGCGCATCACGTTATAAGGATTTTACAGCGCTTGTCAAAAAAGCGCTGTAAAAGGAAGCGCTTTCGCGAATCAGTTACATCGCTTTTTTCACAAGCGCTGTAAAACACATGCGCTTTCATTGAATTTAACTACCTATTACAGCGCTTTGTTCACAAGCGCTGTAAAATACATGCGCTTTCATTGAATTTAACTACCTATTACAGCGCTTTGTTCACAAGCGCTGTAAAACACATGCGCTTTCATTGAATTTAACTACCTATTACAGCGCTTTTTTCACAAGCGCTGTAAAACACATGCGCTTTCATTGAATTTAACTACCTATTACAGCGCTTTTTTCACAAGCGCTGTAAAACACATGCGCTTTCATTGAATTTAACTACCTATTACAGCGCTTTTTTCACAAGCGCTGTAAAACACATACGCTTTCATTGAATTTAACTACCTATTACAGCGCGTTTTTCACAAGCGCTGTAAAACACATGCGCTTTCATTGAATTTAACTACCTATTACAGCGCGTTTTTCACAAGCGCTGTAAAATACATCTTTAAAATAATTATATACGTTGGAAACCCTCATATCCTCTACATCTTTCAAATAATTATATACGTTGGGAACCCTAATATCCTCTACGTACTGTGCGGCCATCTACGTTGTCTAAGGTATTTTTTACACATGATCTGTTATGTTTTGAAATTGTCAAAAATTGTCAAAAACTCATACCACATGATCTGTTCTGTTTTGAAATTGTTAGTTGATATTGGTTTCTTTTTGAAACTTGTTGATATGTTTTGAAAGCTTATTATTTTTGTTACTGCATTTATATAGGTGGTATAATATGGATAGGAAATGGATTTCAGCCAATCGATTGTCAAAAGAGTATGAAATTGGAGTGAAGGAGTTTGTTGAGTTTGCAGTGAAGAATGCAAAAGATCCAAATAGAGTAGTTTGTCCTTGTTTAAAATGTTGTTTTGGAAAACGTGTTAGAGAAGATGAATTAGAAGGACATCTAGTATGTAATGGAATTGATCAAAGCTACACATGTTGGATAAGACATGGTGAGAAAAAAAAAAGGAAACATTAATTTTGAGAATAGTTCGACATATGCTTCAACTGACTTCGATACAGATACATATGAGCCGGACCGAGTTGATGAGATTGCAAAAGCAGTTGAAGAAGATCTTCGAGATTGTCCTAAAATGTTTGAAAGTTTGTTGAGTGATGCAGAGAAAGAATTATATAATGGTTGTACTAAATTCACAAGACTGTCAGCGATATTAAAGTTGTACAACTTAAAAGCGAGTAATGGATGGTCTGATAAAAGCTTTACGGAATTATTAACACTCATAAAAGATATGTTGCCAGATGATAATGAACTTCCCAGTCGAACCTACGAGGCTAAACGGATTTTGTGTTCTATTGGAATGAGTTACGAAAGGATTCATGCGTGTCCTAACGATTGCATTTTATTTCGAAACGAATATGAACTACTTAAGGCGTGTCCGAAATGCAATGTCTCTCGATATAAGAAGAAAGAATCTACTCCAGCAAAAGTCGTGTGGTATTTTCCTATAATACCAAGATTTAGGCGCATGTATCGCAGTGAAGAAGATTCAAAACACTTGACATGGCATGCAGATGAAAGAATTAGAGATGGAATGTTTCGACACCCTGCAGATTCCCCACAATGGGCAAAAATTGATCACGAGTATCCTGAATTCGGGATAGAGTCAAGAAATCTAAGACTTGCACTTTCTACTGATGGAATGAATCCACATGGTCTTCAAAGCATCTCACATAGCACGTGGCCTGTGATTTTGGTAATATATAACCTACCTCCATGGTTATGTATGAAGCGTAAGTTTATGATGTTGTCTCTGTTAATTTCTGGACCCAAACAACCGGGGAATGATATCGACGTATACTTGACTCCTCTAATCGAAAATTTAAAAAGTATGTGGGAGACAGGTGTGGAAGTTTATGATGGGTATAAGAAAGAATGTTTCAATTTAAGGGTTATGTTGTTCGGCATAATTAATGATTTTCCAGCATATGGTAATTTATCAGGATATAGCATTAAAGGTCAGTGTGCATGTCCTATATGTGAAGAGAGTACAAATTGGATGCGGTTGAAACATTGTAAGAAGAATGTGTTTCTTGGACATCGTAGATTTTTACCTTATAGTCATCAGTATCGTGGGTGGAGAAATGCATTCAATGGAAAATCAGAGGAAGGTAAAGCTCCTTTAGCACCGACTGGATATCAAATACTTGAAAAAGTACAAGGTTTGACCAATAAATTTGGCAAACCTTTTGCGGGAGAGCTGGTGAAAACTGGGTGGAAGAAAAAGTCAATTTTCTTTGAATTGCCATATTGGAAGTCATTGTATGTAAGACATTTCCTCGATGTGATGCATATTGAAAAAAATGTATTTGAAAGTGTTATTGGTACGTTACTCAATGTTCCAGGAAAGTCTAAAGATGGCGTCAATGCAAGATTGGACTTGGTCGATATGGGAATAAGAAATGAACTGGCTCCAGTAAAGAAAGGAAATCGCACATATCTACCTCCAGCCGCTCATACTCTATCTAGAAAGGAAAAAATTGTTTTATGTAAATTTCTACACGAAGTTAAAGTTCCAGAAGGATACTCTTCGAACATTAAAAATTTGGTTTGTATGAAAGACCTCAAGTTAAAAGGTTTGAAGACCCATGATTGTCATATTATAATGGAGCATTTGCTACCAATAGGTATACGTTCCATTTTACCTGAAAAAGTTCGACTAGCCTTAACTAGATTATGTTTCTTCTTCAGGGAAATTTGTAGTAAAGTGATCGACCCTCAGAAATTACCGACATTGCAGAGGGAAATTGTTGTTACTTTGTGTGAGCTTGAAATGTATTTCCCACCATCGTTTTTTGATATAATGGTTCACCTTACTGTTCATCTGGTTAAGGAGACACAACTTTGTGGGCCAGCTTATATGAGATGGATGTATCCGATAGAACGATATATGAAAATATTAAAAGGGTACGTAAAAAGTAGAAGTCGACCAGAAGGTTGTATTGCTGAACGATACATTGTTGAAGAGGCTGCTGAATTTTGTACTGAATATCTGTCCAATGTTGAATCCATAGGGCTTCCCATGTCTCGTCATTCGGGAAGACTATCAGGAGAAGGGATAACTGGAAGGAGACTACTGACTATATCAAGGACAGAATGGGAGCAGGCACAATTGTATGTTCTGCACAATGATGATGAGGTTCAACCGTATGTTACAATACACATTGATCAGTTATCTCGTTTGAACATGAATAGGAATCAAAATTGGATAACTCGAGAGCACAATCGAAGTTTTGTAACATGGTTAAAAAATCACATAATGTCAAAATTTGATATAGACCCCGGATCAATTTCAAATAGATTGAGGTGGCTAGCAAATGGTCCGAGCTTACATGTCTTTTCTTACACTGGTTATGTTATTAACGGCTACACATTTTATACCAAAGAACAAGATGATCAGACCACTATGCAAAATAGTGGAGTCACTCTCGTAGCTGAAGCGATGCATGTCTCAAGTGCAAAAGACAAAAACCCAATATATGCAAATCTATCATATTTTGGGGTTATCGAGCGCATATGGGAGTTAGACTACACAATGTTTCGTGTTCCCATATTTGGTTGCAAGTGGGTCGATAATAATAATGGCGTTCGGATTGATGAGTCAGGATTCTTGCTTGTCGATTTTAATAGGGTGGGATACAAAGACGAGCCTTTTATTTTAGCGTCGCAAGCTCAACAAGTGTTTTATGTCACTGATCCTTCTAATGATAAATGGTCTGTTGTCCTATCGACCAATAAAATAAGTGATGATAACAATAATGATGAAGATGTTGGTAATGATCTTTTATTTGCAACATCACAACAACCACATGAAATTGATTCAACTGATGATGGTTTATATCTTAGAGATGATCATGATGAGGGAATTTGGATTAATCCATCGTTTCGTATTGTAAATGGACAAACAAATGTGAATGTCACCAGGAAAAGAAGAAGGGCATCTTAATGTATATATATGTTTAATTGTTTTATATAAGCTATGCATGTAATCTGAACTGTGTTATTGTAAATATGCATGTAATCTGAATTGAGTGTTTTATACTAAGTTCTGATTAATTTATTTTCTGATTAATTTATTTTCTGCTTATATTTAGCTTGATTTGAGTGTTTTATACCAAGTTCATGTAACAATGAGTGTTTTATATTTAGCTTGATTTACATGAACTGAACTGAATATAAATTAGTAATTTACATGAACTGAACTGAACTGAATAGAGAGATTCTCTTTTGCTCAGTGCATATATATATATAGATTCTTCAGAATACTCATTTCTAATAATTCATCATCTCCTAAAGTATTGTGATAAAGACAATGATAACAATATTTTTAATCCAATAAACAATGATAAAAATGTTTTTAATGTCATCCCAACCCAAATAAACCAAACACAAAAATAAAATAAAGAGACATTTTACAGCGCTTATCTTAAAAAGCGCTGTAAAAGATCCTTTTAAAAATAAAATAATGAGTGTTTTATACCTTTTACAGCGCTTTTCACACAAAGCGCTGTAAACGACTCTTTTGAAAGTGAGTAAAAAAGACATTTTACAGCGCTTATTTGACAAAGCGCTGTAAAAAAGCTTTAAAAATAATATTCATCAGACACCTAATTTCTTCAAACACCTTGTACGCATCATGGGAATCCAAAAAACATCAGACACAAACCCATTTCTTCAAACACCTTGTACGCATCATGGGAATCCAAAAAACATCAGACACAAACCCATTTCTTCAAACACCTTGTACGCATCATGGGAATCCCCAAAAACACCAGACACAAACCCATTTTTCGCAACATGGCAATGATCCTGAATACCAATTAAGTTTCGATTTAAGAAGGAAAGAGAATGTAAAGAGATAAAAAGGGTGTTGAGGTGGAGATTGAATTGTGAAAGAGTAAGCTTTGATGTTTGTGAAGAAGATGCATAAAAGGAGAAGAGTTTGGTGAAGAGGAAGGGATTTTTGTGGTGACCAGTTACTACTATGTGGGTTTTGCATGCATGTTGAGCTTGTTTAAAAAATAACATAACATAACAAAACACAAAAACAATAAGGCCTTTTACAGCGCTTATTTGGAAAAAGCGCTGTAAAAGAGCCTTTTAAAATTAACATAAAGAGACATTTTAGAGCGCTTATGTGGAAAAGCGCTGTAAAAGGCTTTAAAAAACATTCATATAACATAATAACACACGGAGGTCTTTTACAGCGCTTATTTGGGAAAAGCGCTGTAAAAGAGCCTCTTAAAATTAACATAAAGAGACATTTTAGAGCGCTTATGTGTAAAAGCGCTGTAAAAGGCATTCAAATAACATAATAACACACGGAGGTCTTTTACAGCGCTTATTTGAAAAAAGCGCTGTAAAAGAGCCTTTTAAAAATTTAACTAAAGAAGCCTTTTAGAGCGCTTATGTGTGAAAGCGCTGTAAAAGGCATTCATATAACATAATAACACACGGAGGTCTTTTACAGCGCTTATTTGAAAAAAGCGCTGTAAAAGAGCCTTTTAAAAATTTAACTAAAGAAGCCTTTTAGAGCGCTTATGTGTGAAAGCGCTGTAAAAGGCATTCATATAACATAATAACACACGGAGGTCTTTTACAGCGCTTATTTGAAAAAAGCGCTGTAAAAGGCATTCAAATAACATAATAACACACGGAGGTCTTTTACAGCGCTTATTTGAAAAAAGCGCTGTAAAAGGCATTCAAATAACATAATAACACACGGAGGTCTTTTACAGCGCTTATTTGAAAAAAGCGCTGTAAAAGAGCCTTTTAAAAATTTAACTAAAGAAGCCTTTTAGAGCGCTTTACAAAATAAGCGCTGTAAAAGGCTTATAAAAAGCGCTGTAAAAGTGTTACGTATATATAACAGTTACCTCTTCAGTTTCCTCTTCATTACGTAACCTTCATCTCAACCTTCATTTCTTCTCTTCTTTTGCAAACCCTATCATCCCGTCCTTTACGAACCTTATTTCCACGATCATCTCCTTCATTTCGAACCTTATTTCCATCCAAGATCATCTCTCCCATTTCACACAATATATTTTCATTGAAATACGTAACCCTCATTACGTATTTCTTCAAACCGTATTTCTGTGAACCATATTTCTGTGAACTTTCTGCAAACCCTCTTTTCTTTGCATTTCGTCTTTCTTCGAACCATCATTATTCAGGTATTGATGTTATTAAATTTTTGTAATCATTAGAATGCATGTTGAGCTTTTTTAAGATATACTGATACATGTTGAGTTTGTTTATAATAATGCATGATCCATGTTGAGCTTGTTGATGTTATACTAAAGTGCATGTTGAACTTGTTGTAGTTAAATGGATACAAACAAAGATTTAGAAGTTCAAAATGAAGAAGTTGGCACCTCTAAGACTTACGAAAAAGAAGTCAAACGTGGTGCAACTATCATGCAAAGGGTGATTAAAGCACGGAGCAGTGGCATTAAATTTGAGGTATACTATATATACTCTGTTTGCTGTGTGTTTTTTTATCTTTTTTTAGGGTTTAGGGCATGTACTTACTATATGAGTTTATTAGGTTGGCTGGAACGAGAGTGGTCAGCCAGTTGACCCCAACAGCTCCATGTTTGTAAGCTACATTGGGGCTGTTGTTCGTCAAAATGTCCCAATAACAATAGACAACTGGAGAGATAAGGCGTTGAAGGATGCCAAAGATATCATCTGGAATGACATTCAAGTAAATATTTTGATCTACTCTTTTGTCATTTATAATTTTTTTTCTGTAAAATACATTACTTATAATTGTTTTCATTGCAGACCACTTTTGTTCTTGATGAGGAACGAAAGTCATATGTTTTGAGAGTTGCTGGGAAAATCCATCGTGGATTTAGATCCCATCTCTCAAATTTCTATCTAAAAGATAGAGAAGGAAACACAAATGCTGAACCTCCAAAGATATATCAACATTATATATCAAAGGATGAATGGAGTGCATTTGTTTCCAAACGTTCTGACCCGGCGTTTGTCGTAAGTGATTAATTTATTAGCATTTGTGTTTTATTATTCATATTCGTAGCGTATTTTAAATTTTTACACAATTGCTATTTTTTTTTTATATAGAATATTAGTAAGGCAAATCGCGAACGGGCAAGCAACCCAAAACACCCATACAAGAAATCACGTATGGGATATGCACGCCTTGAACAAAAAATTGTAAGTAATTAAACATCACTTGTAATTTGTATTATAAACTATAGTGTGTAACTAATTTGTATTATTTTGTTTATGATTTTAACGAATAGAGAAAAGACACCCAAGCCGATCAACCCTTGGGTCGTCATATCTTATGGAAGGAAGCGCGTGTTAACAAAGAAGGAGTGGTTGATAATGAAAATGTCAAGAAAGTTGTAGAACTTTGTGTAAGTATATTATCACTTTAATATTTTTTAATATTGTATTTTAAAAATGCTATTGAACTTATCTTTTTAATGTTACATGTATTTTAGGAAACTATTGAACAAAGTTCTGAAACTCAAGAGGGCAACAAGGATACGTGCAGGGACATTCTTGGGAAAGTGTTTAATGTCCCTGAGTATTCCGGTCGAGTGAGGGGGAAAGGATTTGGCGTAACTCCCAAAAGCTTTTTTCCTCAAGAGAAGCGCCAAAAACCTTCCAACGAGGAAGTATTAGAGAAGCTCAGAATCTTATCGGAGCAAGTGGCACTCTTGGTGAATACGAATAAAGACAAGCAACTTCCGGTTCAGCTCCAACCTGAAATACAAATGGAGAGTGAAACCGGGAGTTGCAACGTCGGTTTGAAGAGTATTCCCGAGGTAATTAATTACTTACTACTTACTTGCTTATGTAATTACTTATGTATTAAACAAACTTATATATTAACTGTACTTATGTTTTAACTATTGATGTAGGGTGTCACTACATGTGTCCTATACTTGTCCTCGCCGACTCAACGGAAGGTGGGAAAAGGAATATTGCACAATACTTCGGGAGAAGTATTGCACAATATTCCGATCCCCGCGGGCCATGTCAAAGTATCGCCTACGGTTGCTTTCGAACCAACTGCACCGTTGCCCATACCGGACAACGATGGAGATATGAAGTTCTTAAGCGACGCTATTGGCAGTTACGTGGCATGGCCCACACACCTTGTTGCCCTCGAAAAAAAGATTCCCAAGGACAAATCAGTTACATCTCCCGAAAAGGTTTGTCACATTTATTGCCTAAGGTTTTTTATTTTTTCAGATTCAATAAACTAACATTTTACCTCATTTTTGTAGGTCCAAATAAATAAACCACCCCTACAGCCAAAAAAAGGCAGCAGACCTCAAAAATTGGAGGTTAATAGGGCTGCCAAACTACAAAGGCTGGAGGGTAATAAAGCTGCAAAACTTGCAGCAACAAAAAATCTGGATCGGGGAAAATCGGTCGCTGCTGCTGCTGCTCCTAATAAAAGTCAGCCACGCCTTGGTAAATACGGGGCGTGTCTTGACATCCAAATAAAAAGGAACATGGGCAGCAGCAACGATTCGCCCATTGTACAAATGAATCAAGACATCTTTGGAGATGAGTATATTGAATACCTCGAAAAGGAGCAAATGTACGATCTTCTCGAACATAAGGAGCTGAGTGTTACTGTAATCAGCTTGTACATAAGGTAAAAAATACTTTTAATTGCATTTATTTGTAATTAATTAAATGTATTGGTAATTAATCTAGTTTAAAATTTTCATTGAAGGTTTTTGTACGAGAAGGTCGTGTGCACGAGGAAACTGTCAAATAAATACTCATTCTTGTCTCCGCATAAGATGTCGATGTTCAAACTCGATCCAGACAATGTAAAACACTACATTGTAGATATGTTTTTAAGAAATAAAGAAAGTGATAAATTGTTCTTGGCACCATATAATTCAGGGTACGTAATTTTATCTTTTTTAATTGATGAGAATTTAATTTATTAGTTGTCTATAAACAAAATTGCTTAACCAATTTTTTGTTGTTGTAGGGCACATTGGGTGCTATTTGCAATCAATGCGGTCTCTGAAGTGATATACTATTTGGATCCCGTGCACGGCGATTACACCAATCACCCCGGAATAAAGAATATGCTCGACACGTAAGTAATATTCATTTATTTCTTACATATATATATTTATATATATATATATATAAATATATATATGTAAGAAATAAATGAATATTACTTACGTGTCGAGCATATTCTTTATTCCGGGGTGATTGGTGTAATCGCCGTGCACGGGATCCAAATAGTATATCACTTCAGAGACCGCATTGATTGCAAATAGCACCCAATGTGCCCTACAACAACAAAAAATTGGTTAAGATTATGGGTGGGCATTTTACAGCGCTTTTTCGAGAAAGCGCTGTAATATGCACACCCATATATGAAATTATGGGTGAGCATTTTACAGCGCTTTTTCGAGAAAGCGCTGTAATATGCACACCCATATATGAAATTATGGGTGGGCATATTACAGCGCTTTTGTGAGAAAGCGCTGTAATATGCCCACTCGTATATGAGTTATGGGTGTGCATTTTAGGGCGCTTTTTTGAGAAAGCGCTGTAAAATGCACACCCATAACTCATATAATGGGGTGCATATTACAGCGCTTTTTGTGAAGAAGCGCTGTAAAAGGTGCATAACAAGCGCGCGTTGTATTTACATGTTTTATAGCGCTTTTTTAAAAGCGCTGTTGTATCATTTACAGCGCTCGTTTCCACAGCGCTTATTTTTTTGAAAAAGCGCTGTAAATGGCTTAAAAAAAGCACTGTAAAATCCGTTTTTTCGCGTAGTGATAAGTCCATATGAGCAATTCAAAATCCAATAAAGTAGCCGTTTTCATTAAATGAGAGTTCTAAGTTGATGATGGGAGTCGACAATTCAAGGAAAATCACGAGTTCAATCAAAAGTGAATATCTTCCAAAATAAAAACGTGAATCAAATATGGATCAAGTGAAGGAATCAATGACTTAATTTAAATGAAATCTAAATTGTGGAGTGAATGATTCCAAAGTCTTTACAAATGAACCGATAGAAAAAGAGCTAAGAGTCCAATCTTGCAATTGCCAAGAGATTTTATATTTATAAACGAGTAACATGTTACAAACATTCTAGGGTTTGAGTTACAAATAAAAATACCTAACAACATGAATCAAGGCAAGGGAAATTTGTTGAAACCAACCTGCGAAGAAATCACTAGATGAATTGAAGATGTGAGTTTGAATTGTTATGTCGTTGGCAACCAAAGTTCCACTAAAAGGAAGAAATTATACCTCTAGTGCAGGTATAACTGTATGGTCTTAAGGAGATACAAATAAAGACTTATATTGGAATTGGAAGTCCGTGAAATTAGGAAAAGAAAAATGGTGGCGGCGCTTGAAATATAAGAGAATGATTTATTAGGTTAGCTTTAATTTGGTAGTAAATGAAAGGAAAGGGAATTAAAGGAAATAAGAAATTGAAATATTTTAAAAAGAGGTATGGTGCTGTCGCTAGATATTGCTTTAATTTTGGGCTAGACATGTGTTGCCATCCTTTCAAAATGCCTTTTTTTTTTGTGATTAATGTTTAAATCAATAAAATAATTAAAACTTGAAAATATTAAGAAGGATATGAAAACACTTTACAATGTACTCAAATTACAAGAATTGACACTAGGTTTAGTTTAAAAGGATCAATAGTTGAATTAAAACACAACATATTTCTTCAATGATAATAATATTTAAAACAATATTTACAATTTATCAAAGCAAGAAATATAAATAACACCTATAAAAATGCGAGACTATTGTAAATCTTATAGATAGATTACTCAGCAATTTAAATAAACGGGATATAGTATATACTATTAAATAATATATTTAGATAGTTACTAAGATAAATACATATGTAAAAATATAAATAAATTGGGATGTTACATTTGTACAAAAACTGTTCTTTATAAAAAAAAATTCAACTTACTTTTGTATAACAGATTCAAACAGAGTAAGTTTGAGTCATAAAGAAATAAGATGCGAGACATAGAATAAGATAAAGGAGACACATATAATTTTATACTTGTTCACAACGAACTGTTATTACAAAGATATTTTTCCTCAATACACTCAATAACTTAATCCACAATTTCAATAAATAGTATACAAATATTCTTTACTGTGTCTCTTTAGGCTTTGAGTATTTTTGTATAACTTCTCCAGGTCGTCGTCGTCATAACCTTCTTCAACTTTCTGGCATCCTACCGTTGAGGTTCATGAGAGTCATTGTACCTTTTCAAGTACCTCTTAACGGTGAGAGGGTTGTTGCCACTATCGGACTGCCTTACATCAGTTGTAGTTTGTATTGGAATTGACACAAAGTTTGTTTCTAGGATTCTAACTCTCATGGAGAGAATGTTATAGATTAAGTCCTATATTAGTCCAAGTATGTGAAAACTCTTTGACTGATTTTCATAAACTCTAACAGGTCTCTATTGATTCATTCTTTTTTATTGATGTGTTCTTAGCTTTTTCAGAGTTTCTTCTTGACACATAGAATTTTTTATTTTTTCTCTCACCCTTTCTCACACATAATAGGCTGAGTGAGTTCATTTTAAATAGAGAGAAGAAGTGTCCATTAAGGATATTAGTGTTGGAGATCTTCAATCACCATTTAAGACAAATCAATCTTTAGTATGTATCTATAAATATCTATGTGAATTATTTTGCATATCTTGGTATAAGGAAAGGGAAACATAGGATAATATGATAAGATCATGTCTTAAAGACTTTCAGACAAGTAGAAAAATCAAAATGTTCATCAGAGGATGCGTTGTTGGAACCAATGTGGTTTATACAAATTTTTTTGATGTTAACATAAATATTTTACGAGAACAATATATTAAACTTCACAAAGTAGGAAAGAAGATTTGTGTATTCGAAGACAATATAAAATAACATTGGATTCATATTTATAATTGAAGAAAATATTTGACTAAGTTTAAAAGAAGATATTGTCCAAATTTGAAGAAAATATGATCAACATTTTATCAACAAGAAGATTTGATCAAAATTTATCACAAGAAGATATGATTTGTTAACAAGAAGATTTGATCAAGATTTATCTACAAGAAGATATTAATCATTTACAAGAAGATTTCATCAAGATTTATCACAAGAAGATATGAATTATTTACCAGAATATTTGATCAAGATTTATCTACAAGAAGATATGAATTATTTACTAGAAGATATGATCAAGAGGGTAATATCGAGAGGATCAGAATGGAAACTCAAAGGAAGAGGAATCAGCTTTCATATTCAGAAAATATCAGAAGATGTGGCACAACTAAGAGAAGAAATTTCCCCAAAGATATTCCAGGAAGTTTAGTAGAGGAAAGGATGATAAATCTGACAAGAAAAACATCATATGTTATGGATGCAATGAACCTAGACATATCAAGTCAAATATGTTATGAGATGATTATGATGAATCCTATGATGATGAAGAGGAAGCAGATTTAGATCTGATGACTCATACCAACTCTGCCTCTAGATCCAACACATATTATGACTCTAGAAAGAAAATTGAGGTATTTCCTAACTTAACTCGATATGATTTAATTACTGTTATTAATGATTTCTTGAACAAGAATCACAAATTGTCTCTAAAACTAAAAACACTTAGGAAAGATTTGCAAACCTAACTGAAGAATTTTTAATGTTTTAAAGAATCAAAGTGTTGAAGTTAAAAAAAAACTGAAACTCTGAAAATTGATATTTCTGAACTTAAGACTGAAAATCTAACTCTGAAAAGTAAACATAGTTCAACATCAATTGAAAATACCACATGTAACTCTGATAAGCATGAAGAAGTATTTTAATATTTTCTTGCTAATGGTATGGAAAGAAGCAAGTATGCTTCTATGATTTGTAGAGTTAGTAAAAATGGTAAAAGAGGTCTAGGATTTGAATAAACTGTAACAAAATCTAAACCTATTATCTCTAATATTTGGTGTACTATTTTCTCTAAGAAGGCTCACTCCAAGTTATCTTGTCCCATGTTAAATACATGGAAAGACAAAAAACCTTTCAAGTCTAACAATTATGGACCCAATCAAATTTGTGTACCTAAGAACAAAATTGTCTATGTTGCAGATGTCCTCAGCAATCAAGTTAAAACACCAATCATGGTATCTGGACAGTGGATGCTCGCGAAACATGAAGAGAGAAAAATCTATGTTTTAAGAACTAAGATTGAACAAATGAAGTACAATGACTTTTGGGGGAAAGCAAAAAGGCCATATCATTAGTAAGTTAAGTGATAATAATTATGATATTATATTCAATTAAAAAACATGCAATGAAATTAGTAAGAAGGATGGATCTCAACTCTTTATAGGTTAGAGGAAAAAAAACATTTATAAGATAATTTTGTTTAGTCTAGAGAAATAAGAGGTTAAATGTCTTATGTCGGTAAATGAAGATAAACTAATTTGGTACAAAAGATTAGGTCATGCAAACCTTAGATTTATTTCAAAACTGAATAAACTTCAACTAGTCAGAGTATACCTAAGCTTAGTTACAAATGTGAAATTATATTTGAAGCTTGTAAAAAGAGAAAACAAACAAATAACTCGTTTACCCCAAAAACTCAGTCTCTACCTCAAAGCCCCTTGAGCTCTTTCATATAGATTTCTTTGGGAAAGTGAAAACAACATCTCTAAGTGGAAAGAAATATGGCTTTGTTATAGTAAATGATTACATTAGGTTGTCATGGGTAAAATTCTTAAGAAGTAAGGACGAATCCCACAAAGTGTTCATGACAATGTTCAAATATTTAACGAATGAAAATAGTCTTACGATTGTAAGAATTAGAAGTGATCATGGAGGAGAATTTGAAAACAAGTTCTTTGAAAGTTTTGTGACGAGAATGAAATCTCTCACAACTTCTCATCTCCTAGAACACCCCTACAAAATGGAGTTGTATAAAGAAATATATCACTTCAAGAAATTTCCAGAACCATGTTAAATGAGATGAATGTTGCAAAACATTTTTGGGCATAAGCAATTAACATTGCAAGTTATATTCAAAATAAAGTCTTAATTAGGTCTATATTAAAAAAAAACACCATATGAATTGTGGAAAGGTAAAATGCTAACATCTCTTACTTTAAACAATTTGGTGTTGGAACTAAGTTGATTTTATACTTAGAGTTTTGATGATAACAAAAGTATTTTTATTGTTGACCAATCTAGGAACGAAGATACAATTCAAAAATAAACAAGGACAAAATTGAAACCTTAATTTTAACAATAAATAGATACTCAAGCCTGAAGAAGAAGATCATCGATAATCAGACGAGAGTAGAAGAACTCAAGCTCATCAACAGTTTGTAGTTGTACATAATTATGTAAGAGCAAATACAAATTTCAACACCCGTTCTAGAAGTTGATAGACTATTTCTAGGGTAAAGATTATATGGGAAAAGATAAGACACATAAATTTTGTCTCTCATCTTAGGGTCTATTTCATTAAATGGTTTAGTTCTCATAATTTTCTTTAATTGGTTTTTCACGACTCTTCTGTATTCTTTATATTCTAACTTTGTTCTTTGCAATAATAATAATTAATCATAATCAATTATTGTTAATTTGTAATGATTAATTAAATAATTAATCTTACATTCTCTCGCTTGAATAAAAATAATTAATTTGGGTGAAAACATTTGTTATCGAGAAATAAATTTTAAGTTGCAGAAATTGTATATGATAAAAAAAACAAATTATATTAAAGTTGACACAATATATTATTAAACAACAAGACTCTCATCAACCTAATCGTCAACAAGACTTAATTAATTGTACCGATATGAGTTATAATACTCATGTATACAAGTAGGTGTTTAGTGGTTCTGCTAATGTATTTTGAATTTCATAAATGTCATAGAATACCCACCTAAGTTTATAGATGAAATTTTGACTAAGTATTTTTATGAATATTTTGACTCCCTTCATGGAAATCCATAAAAACATCTATTTGGTACATGTCATGACGTAACAGCAAAAATATATAAGGAGAACACAAATCCATGTATCATAAAAAAGTATAAATATGTTGTTGATCTATTTGTGAAAAATAACGAAAAGGGAAAGTCGTTTCTTGCGCCATATAATTCGGGGTAATTAGATATTCTTTCTTTATATTTTAATTTATGATACCTCATCAGTTCTAAACAAATTTGACAACCAAATTTTGGTTGTTTTAGGCAACATTAGGTGTTATTCGTCATCAATGCCACCTCATTAATTATATATTATTTGGATCTACTGCACAGTCATTATAACAATCACTCAAAAATGAATAATATCTTAGATACATAACTAATATTCATTTATTTCTTATATATATAAATAATGTGTTTAGGAATTGCAAAATAATTATATTTATTTTATAGTGTTTTACAAGTTTTCTTCGCTCAAATGAGTGTTACAGTGTCGAAGCATAAGTCAAGCAACATTACATGAATTCCAATAAATGTTTAAAATAATAAATATGTTTTACTTGTATACTTTTCAAATTTTATTATAGAACTTAATAATATGCATGAAAGATTTTATTATGGATGAAAGACTTGTTACCACTATCGAGCTATTTTATATCAGTTCCAAATTGTGTTTGAATTGACACAAAATTTATTTATTGGATTCAAACTCTCATTAAGAGAATATTACATTTCAAATTCTATATCAATTCAAGTGTATCACACAACTTAATTGATTTACATCAAGTCTAATAACTTTCTATTGAGAGAAATTTTCATTATTCTCTTTTGATGTGTGCTTGACTTTTTACAAAAATCTTCTTAGAACATTGCTTTTTTTCATATTCTGTCACAATTTTTATATTGATCGATTTCTACTTAAATGTTAAGGAATGTATTTGTTGAGGATATTACCATTGGTGATCTAGAATCAACATTTAAAGCAAATCAACATGTAAGACATGTCCATATATATCTTCATAATTAATTCAACGTACTATGATTTAAGAAGGAAAATCACATAGGGTGACACTTTTAGAGTATATCATGCCCTTTTTCATTCATAGGATAAGTCCATCTTTGATGAGAAGAGGAAGTTGTCTTCTCCATGGTTCTAGGTTCAGATGATTGACTTAAGAAAGTTGTATTTTTATAAGAGAGTTTACTTTATCAAAGTGTTGACTTGAAGCATTGACCAGATGGTGAGTTGGTTTACCAGAACTACCAGAACTATTCCTTCATTTTTTTTCTTTCTGATTTTCTGGCGAACTTTCGAGGCAATCTGAGACAGTCGTCTGAAAACCGTTTATTTTTTTTATTTTTACTAGCAACGTGCCTACGAGCTTGCAACAGGCCTATTCGACCTGTAGAGCAACAAAACACGAAGAAACAATTGTTAGGATGATTAGTAATACTCTAAAACTGGTTAATATTAATTAATATTGTTATCAGAGAGTCCCCGACAACAGCGCAAATTTGATCTGCTGTCGCACACAGGTCAAAAACAATTGATAAAATGTAAATAGAGGTAATAATTGAATTGTTTCGCAAGGACTTTTAATTTAATAATATTAACCAATTTGAAATTAGAAAGGGGTTTTTTTTAGTTTTTGTTTTAACAGATGAGCAAAACGATTAATCCACTGATTCGAGTTTCAGACCTATCATAGATTCTATCAATGAGTTTAATTTCTAATTCATGATTCTATTCTTATTTGACTATAGAATTGATCAAACAAGCATAATCAATCATATGTGAATTCGGTTTCTTTGACTGGATTAAGCATCACAATCACCAAAATATTACAATTAACGATCAAGCGTCGCATAATTATAATTCAATTAAATTAGAAACCGAAACCAAATTCTGTCAGATGAATTTAATCGATCATATTGAAATTTAATTTAAGCAATCAGAATATCAATATAATCAAATAAACAGAGATAAAATCATGAAGCGAAATTGACAGTGTAACCTGAATCTTATGAAGCAAAATTGACAGTGTAACTCGTGGATTAATCTTATAAAATTAGCCTTCCATGAAATTAAAAGAAAAAGTATTTATTTCTTGTATCAATTTGAATCCTAAAATTTCATCCATTGGAAAAGAAAGAAAACTTCCAATATATAGTACTCGATTTTGGCTTTAGGGTTTTGAGTTTAAAAACAAGTGACCCGCTATTTAAAACTATTACAAAAGTCCAGATTACGAAATCTTCAATTTAGACCCAGTAAAGTTCGGCATTGGACTTTTATTCCAACACAAAAGTTATGGCTATGATATTTATCTTTCCAGCACCTACTCGTATGCGTCAATCCGATATCCATAACTCAAGTTATGACCTACAGAGCAAACAAGGGTCAAAATGCAAATAATAAAATTTTAATTCAATTTCGGCCCTAAGTTTAGAAACAAGCTGAAAAATTATTCTAAACTATAATGAGCTTTTAAAATACCAAACTAAAAATTTAAAAATATATGCCCAAATGCTATGATCATTGACATAAGAATCTCACAAACTTTGGGTAGTCAGTTGACAATAAACATACATGTCACCATTTTGTTTTTGAATAATGTATTGATCCACAAGATCGGCGTATTGATTGACATATACAACCTCATATACATTCTAGAAATATCATAGACTCATTTCTTCAATTTCGCGGCTTCCTTTAGGAACTAATAACACAAAAGTTATTTGACTGAAGAATTTTCTGAAACTTCAATATATGTTCACATAAAAATCAACTATTTTTCACATTGTAATAGATACTTACATGTCATCCAGAGTTATTTTTAATAAAAATCAACTATTCTTCAATATAATACAAATTTCATCAAATAAATTCATATTTTCATTCTTTATAGTTTTGAATTTTTGTAATAAAATTAAATAAATGACCAAATTGAAAAGAAGAAAAAAAAGAAAAAAGACTTAAGTTTTATCTAAAACTAAGTTAAGGGGCCGTAGGAGCAATTGTGCCTATATATTAATCATAAACAATAATTTTATGTAATTTTGATTTTAAATAAAATTGGGTTAAATATAATTATAAAAGTTAAACAAACACGTTAATGCAATTAATCTTCTTATGTAGTTACATTTTTTATGTAAACAATGTAATATGCAGTATTGTTTTATTTCTCTATTGATGTTCAAGAAAAAATTCAATTAGTTAATTTGTTTTGGAGATTACTACATGTCTTGAATAGTATAATGAGAATAATAAAAAAAACCACACCAAAATACATATATTCAAATAGGTACTGTTATTTAAAATAATATAATATATTACATTGTATGTTATCATTCATGGTCATTTCACTAATATAGCAGATCCATTGTCTTACTGTAATCATAAAAAAGATTCACTGCCTTAACATGTTTTCTCTATTTTATGGGGTTCCAACGTTGTGACACCCCGATTTTTAATAGTACGAGTGTATTTTTTTTTGAAACAAATTCATAAAAATAAAGAAATAAAAAAAGAAATACTCTTGGATAAATATTTAAGTCGTAACACAACGACAAAAGTCAACAACATTTACAAGCAGCGGAAATAGTTTGAAATAAAAATCTAAAGTAATTAAAGTATTTAAAACAACAAAATACACTGGGGCTATGAGACCTATCAGTCATAGCTCATACCTCTGGGATATTCATGGTAGACACTTGTACAATAGCACTGCCCAAGAATCTTAACTTCCCCACGTCACGTCAAAAAGTGGTACATGGACCCATCAAAATAAAAGTCTAGTTGACAATATTGGTATAGGTACAGTCTTTCAACATACAGTAAATACATCCACAAAAGAAATACCTCAAGTCCCTATACAACCGTCTAATCTGATCATGCCTCAAAAAACTTTACAACTCGGGTGATCTCCTCGCGCCCCGCAAGATCCTCATAACACAGCTCCAGTCAGGTGTGTCCAACCTACCTTCCCATCTACAGGGTACTAACCAGTGGGAAGATCCTGGTTCTCATCTGAAGGCAAAGCCCAGATTTCCACAATAATTATAAAGGGTCATCAACCGAAATTAACAATTAACATATAGCATTTAGATTTCAATGCATAAAATAACCTTTCAACTTAGCATGCACCTTGAAAGGGTTTGCATATACCAAACATGCATAAACAGAGTTGAAAAATGAAGTTTTAAACAAAACTGCACTATCGTATTAGAATATAGCATCTCTGTATTCGAATACAAGGCTGTTTCAGAAGTCAGTAGTGAAAACAACATAGCTGTATTCGGCTACAACCTTGTGTATTCGACTACACAAAAGTCAGTAGCAAAAACAGCATAACTGTATTCGACTACATATAAGTCAGTAGCCAAATCATGATGGTTGTATTCGACTACAACTCAGTGTATTCGACTACCACATCAGAAAAATGCAGAATTTAGTTTTGAAACGTTTTGTAAAGGTTTCGCAATCAATCCACACTTACACAAAAATCGAAACAATCACACTTAGCAATTATGGCACAATCACAACAACAATTTGAGTTTACACACACAATCATAACCTTGAATCAAACATGACTCGCGAGGTTTCGCAATCAATCAACACTTGCCCACAAATTCAAATAATCACACTTAGCAATTATGTCATAATCACAACAACAATTTGAGTTTACACACGCAATCATAACCTTGAATCAAACATGACTCGCGAGGTTTCGCAATCAATCAACACTTGCACACAAATCCAAACAATCACACTTAGCAATTATGTCATAATCACAACAACAACTTGAGTTTACACACGCAATCATAACATTAAATCAATCATGACTCGCGTGCCAAGCACCCTAATGCAATGCGTATATGCCAAAATGCATGGACTTGGAATTCCAATCAAAACCCTTCTCGAAGGACCGTAAATCATAATTGTACCGCCTATCACAGGCCGAAGTACTAAATTACCAAGGTGCCACCTATCACGGGTCAGCATGATTTACTAAAAACGTAAATCGTAAATGTACCGCCTATCACATGCGAAGTACTATTTACCGAGGTGCCACCTATCATGGGTCAACACGATTAACCAAAAATATGTAGTCTATCACCTTACACAACGCGACAATCCCCGCGAGGATAAGATGAACCAACAAATCACATGGCATCATCTTGTGGCCCATCCGGTCGCCATGTACAATGAAATGCATGGGCATACTCTGACTCTATCCACGACAATCATTAAGTAAATGCAGATATTAAAAGATTCTCCATTTTTAATACTGATTTGACTTTAACAATTTTCACGACAATCATTAAGTAAATGCAGATATTAAAAGATTCCCCATTTTTAATACTCATTTAACTCTAATGATTTTCAAATTCCACACAGAGTATACTCAAACATTTATTTTCGACCACACACATCAAATTTAATCCACAATTTACATTAAATTCAATCAATTCAAAAACCACAAAATCCACACCAAGTTCAATCATCAATCACCACAAATTTCCACAAAACTCAAACATAACGCGTCCAAACTAATTTTCACAAACCACAACTCAAACACATCAAATGTCTTTTCTTCGACAACACACATAGATGAATCAAATTCCTTTTCCATGAAAACAGTCATCAATTTCACCAAAAACCGAACTCCAAACTTTCACCCATAAAAACATTAAATTCATTTTCCCTAAATCTACACTTCAAACCCAACAAATTTATTTTCCAAACAACCACAAATAAGTCCCTAAATGCAAACTAAAATTTTGGAAGAAGTCCTTACCTTAACGGTAACTTTAACGAGCGATTAAGGTACTGCGATTAATTCTGGTAAAATATTTGTTTGCATCGTCACTTCCAAAGTTGGTTCACTAGCACCGTAGTGTGGAGGTGAGCAACTTTCCCTTCTATCACTTCTCGAAACGAAGCTTAGATCTAGAAGCAACGTGAGGGTTTGTGTTTGACGGTTTTGAAACCTCTAATGTAAGACCCATAATTTTAAAGTATACTTTATGTATTTTTGTGTATTTTGGATATTGGCTCGGAGGCTTTTTAGCCAAAGTTATTAATATTTTGGAGTTTATATGATCAAAAAGATATTTTGATGCCGATTAGAATTATTCGTCGATGAATAAATTAAATTAACTGCGGTGAATCTTTTACGAAGAATTTAATGTGTTATGGGTGAAATGGTAATTTTAATAAATATCTAGATATTTTGAGATATTTGTTAATTATAATTAATATATATATTGGATATATGTTTGGAGGGAAAGGAAAAAGGAAGGAAAAGAAGAAAGAAAAGGAAATAGAAAGAAAAGAAATAGAAAGGAAGGAAAAAGAAAGAAAGGAAAAGGGAAGGAAAGAAAGAAATCTAAATTCATCTTCTTCCTCAGTCGCGTGAACCCATCTCCCTCCTTCTTCCATTTTTCGTTTCCTTTGCTTCCTTTAAGTTCGAGAATTGAAACCCAAGGCTAGTGGGTGAGAAAGATCAAGTTCCCAACTCCTTCCTCCTTCTCGGATTAAAAAACGGAGTTAGGGATCTCAAAACCGTCAAACACAAACCTACCCGTTTCATCTAGATCTAAGCTTCGTTTCGCGAAGGGATAGAAGGGAAAGTTGCTCACTACCAAGCTACGGTGCTAGGGAACCAACTTTGGAAGCGGCGTTGGGAGCGGAGATTTTACCGGATTTACTCGCGGTACCGTAATCGCACGTTAGAGCTAACGTGAAGGTAAGGGCTCCTTCCAAACTTTTAGTTTGCATTTAGGGACTTATCTGTGGTTGTGTGGAAAGGAATTTTTTAGGGTTGAAGTGTTGATTTGGGGGAAAATGAATCTAAGGCTTTATGGGTAAAATCTTAGAGTTAGGTTTTGGTTATATTGATGAATGTTTCGTGGAAAATGAATTTAAACTCATTTATGTATGATTTTGAGTAAATGAAACTTGTTGTGTTTGAGTGGTGGATTGTGTTGATTTGTGTTCGTCGTATTTGACGTGTTCTTAATTAATACTGATGAAATTTGATATGTGTATGGTTGGATTTTGTGGAGAAATGAATTGATGTGTTTTGGTATGAGTTGTGGATTGGATCTGATAATAGGTTTGAGTTGTTTTGTGTGGAATTTGAAAACCATTAGAGTTAAACGAGTATTAAGAATGGGGAATCTCTTAATGTCTACGTTTACTTAATGTTGGCGTGAAAACCATTAGAGTTAAACGAGTATTAAAAATGGGGAATCTTTTAATATCTCGGTTTACTTAATGCGTGTTTGAGAAAATCGTTTAAGTTAAACAAGTATTAAGAATGGGGAATCTCTTAATATTTCTGTTTGCTTAATGTTTGTCGTGAAAAATCGTTTAAGTTAAATGAGTATTAAGAATGGGGAATCTCTTAATATTTCTGTTTGCTTAATGTTTGTTGTGAAAATCGTTTAAGTCAAATGAGTATTAAAAATGGGGAATCTTTTAATATCTCGGTTTACTTAATGTGTGTTTGAGAAAATCGTTTAAGTTAAACGAGTATTAAGAATGGGGAATCTCTTAATATTTCTGTTTGCTTAATGTTTGTTGTGAAAATCAATGTTTGTTTTTGGAAAATCGTTTAAGTTAAATGAGAATTAAGATTGGGGAATCTCTTAATGTCTTGTTTATTTAATGTTTGTTTTGGAAAATCGTTTAAGTTAAATGAGAATTAAGAATGAGAAGTCTCTTAATACCTTTGTTTACTTAATGTTTGTTGTGAAAATCATTAGAGTTAAATGAGTATTAAGAATGGCGAATCTCTTAATACATTTGTTTACTTACTGTTTGTTGTGAAAATCATTCGAGTTAAACGAGTATTAAAAATGGGGAATCTTTTAATATCTCTGTTTACTTAATGTTTGTAGTGGAAATCGTTAGAGTTAAATGAGTATTAAGAATGGGGAATCTCCTAATATCTACATTTACTTAATGATTGTCGTTCGAATTGTAAGAGTTAAATGGGTATTAAAAACGGGGAATCTTTTAATATCTGCCTTTACTTAATGGTGTTTGTCCGTGAGAGACTACACCCCGGTAAATTGTGTTTGTCCGTGAGAGACTGCACAAGTGTTTGTCCGTGAGAGACTACACCCTGGTAAATTGTGTTTGTCCGTGAGAGACTACACCCTAGTAAATTGTGTTTGTCAGTGAGAGACTACACCCTGGTAAATTTTGTTTGTCCGTGAGAGACTACACAGGTGTTTGTCCGTGAGAGACTACACCCTGGTAAATTGTGTTTGTCCATCAGAGACTGCACTCGTGTTAGTTCGTGAGAAACTGTACGTTCAGGATTTACGCCTCTCGCGGAGGGTTTTGTTTTGGAATTGTGTGATAGCATGTTTGATTGTAAACTATTTCGAAATTCAAGTTGTCGTGGTAATTGTGTTGGAATTGCTATGTGTTATGTATTGATTATCGTGTGTAAGTGTGATGGATTGTAAAACTATTTCGAAACCCAATTTGTCGTGGTGATTGTGTGGGAATTGCTAAGTGTTAAGATTTGGAGTTGTGTATGAATGATATTGAGTTAGTTTATGTATTTTTGGAACGATAAGCAGGGAAATCGATTTCCCAATCGATTTGGGAAGTTACAGGGGCTCAACTATTTATAAAATCG
>NC_021161.2:30275429-30280583 GCF_000331145.2 Cicer arietinum
ACATGTTGTTTTGCTACTGACTTGTTGTGTAGTCGAATACAGAAGGCTGTATTCGAATACAGACATGCTATTTTGCTACTGACTTGCTGTGTAGTCGAATACAAAAGGTTGTATTCGAATACAGACATGCTGTTTTTGCTGCTGAATGCTAAAACAGCCTTGTTGTAACACCCCGTTTTTCAAAGCGAGGGTATATTTTTTTTTTAAAAGGAATTAAAATAAAACAGAGAAATAGATAAAGAAATGCCTTTGGATAAATAATTGAGTCATTATAATTTACAAGCAGCGGAAAAGTTTCTCCAATTATAAATCCAAAACATTTACACAACAACAAATGGTACATGGAACCCATTCAAGTAAAAAGTCAAACTGACAATATTAGTATAAGTACAGTTTTCCAAACTAAAAATACTCCAATCCAAAAAGAAGGACACCTAGTCCCTATACATCATCCTAATCTGATCATCCTACCAAAAAGCTATACACCCTGAGTATCTCCATGCGCCCCGTGAGATCCTCCTAACGTAACTGCAGTCACGCGTTCCCATCTCCATTCCCGTCTGTAGGGTACGAACCGGTAGGACCGTCCTGACTCTCATCTGAGGGCAAAGCCCAGATTTCCACAATAATTGTAAAGGGTCACCAACCAAAAATAACAGTTAACACATAGCAATTAAGATTTTAAATGCTCAAAATATCTTTTCAACTAGGCATGCACCTTAACAGGATTTCCAATATGCTAAAAGTTCATACAATACTTTGCCAATTAAAATGAAAGTAAAATGAGGTTCTCAATCTCCTAATTAATACATAACAAGTCAAGACATGGATAAGTTAATGAGTGATCAATCATCTAACTCAAACTGAGGATTTTCACTGAGCCAATCGATTGGGCACGGGTCAGTACAGTTACCATGGTGTCACCTATCACGGGTCAACACGATTTACTAAAAGAAAAAGCGGGAATCGTAAACGTACCGCCTATCACAGACCAGTACTGTTTACCTAGGTGCCACCTATCACGGGTCAGCACAATTCACCAAAAATGTAAATCGTAAATGTACCACCTATCACGGGTCAGTACAGTTACCATGGTGTCACCTATCACGGGTCAACACGAATTACTAAATAGTAAATCGTAAACGTACCACCTATCACGGGTCAGTACAGTTTACCAAGGTGTCACCTATCACGGGTCGACACAATTTACCAAATGAAATGCATGAGCATACACAGACTCCATTCACAACAATCGTTAAGCAAATGCAGATATTAAAAGATTCCCCATTTTTAATACCCATTTAACTTAAACGACTTTCAAACAACATTAATTAAATAAGTCATTAAGAGATTCCCCGTTCTTAATACCGATTTAACTTAATGATTTTCAAAACAAAACGTTAAGCAAACAGTCATATTAAGAGATTCCCCATTCTTAATATACTTTTGACTTAAACGATTTTCACACAAAATATTCAGTAAACGAGTCATTAAGAGATTCCCCATTCTTAACACTCATTTACCGGAACGATTTTCAAAAACGATCGTTAAGTAACCGGGACATTAAGAGATTCCCCATTCTCAACGCCCAGTTAACTTAAACCTTTTCCTCAAATGCACATTAAGTAAACCGAGGTATTAAAAGATTCCCCATTTTTAATACTCGTTTAACTCTAATGGTTTTCAAATTCCACAGAAACAAATTCAAACATACTTTCACATTCAAACCATAATTCACAACAACCACACCAATTAACAAACATCAAGTACGAACACACCAAATACAACGAACACAAATCACGCAACATAACACCCAGATACATCAAATTTCATTTACTCATAATCATACACAATGACATTCAAATTCATTTACCACGTAACATTCATCATTATAAACAAAACCTAACTCTAAGGTTTTTACCCATAACGCACTAGTTTCGTTTTTCCCCAAATCGATACATTTAACCCTAACAAATTCCTTCCCACACAACTACAGATAAGTCCCTAATGCAAGCTAGAAGTTTGGAAGGAGCCCTTACCTCAACGTTAGCTTTAACGTGCGTTTCCGGTACCGCGAGTAATTCCGGTAAAATCTCCGCTCGCAACGCCGCTTCCAAAATAGTTCACTAGCACCGTAGTGTGTTGGTGAGCAACTTTCCCTTCTATCTCTTCGAGAAATGAGGTTTGGATCTAGAAGAAACGGAGGGGTTTGTGTTTGGATCTCAAATACCGTTTTTCTTCGTTTTCGAATCAAAGAGGAAGAGTGGAGTTGCAAAAACCTTGATCTAACTCTCACCCAACCTTGGGTTACTAGTTTTGAAGAAAAGAAAGCGACGAAAACGAAAACGGGAGAAAGGAGAGAATTTGGCCGCGGGTCACAGAGGAAGAAGACGATGGATGGCGTTTTCTTTCCTTTCTTTTTCTTTCCTTTGTTTTTCCTTTCTTCCTTTTTCCTTCCTTCCTTTTATACTATTTTCTTTTCCTTTTCCTTCCTTCTAGTTTTCCTTCTTTTTTCTCTCCAAACAAACATATATAAACATAAATATATTTTTATATATATATATATTACTTACTTTTAACAAATATCTCCAAAATATTATTAACTTTGGCTAAAAAGCCTCCGAGCCAAAATCCAAAATACACCAAAAATACATAAATGGTACTTTAACAAAAGTATCTACTATCGTCGCAATTCAATTGACATATACAATTCTCATCAACCCGAAATATTTTTAACAAAACTTCCCGGAATTAAATTCTTCGTAACATAAATAAATTATTCTTCGACAAAAGATTCACCGTACTTAATCTAATTTATTTATCGAAGAATAATTTTAATCGGGGCATCAAAAGATATATTTGGACATTAAATTCAAAAAATATCAATAACTTGACTAAAAGCCTCAGAGTTCAATATCAAAATACACTAAAATACATAAATTAGAATTTAAAACTATAGGTCTTACAAAGGTGATAACATATAAAACTCAACATAAGAAAATGGTAAACATAGTATCAATCATCTTTACAAATAAAATATATATTTGGTATTCTTCTCTAACAGTAGATAAATGATATAAGTCTTTTTGGTATTGATTTTTCGGAGATCCTCATTTTATCCTTCAAAACATAACGTTACTCCAAAAAGAAATTGATTTCTAAATTTTTTTCTAACACATTAATAGAACAATAAGAAAAAAATGAACAAAGCCTAGCTATATGATTAATACATACTTACATGTCATCCAGAGTTATTTTTAATAAAACATGAATAAAAAACAAAATAAATAATTAAATGATAAACCATCAACATAAATCACCAAATTTAATATATGAAAGTAATGTCTAAGATGCTAAAATTGCATTTTAATCACTCTAATATCATAATTAGTCTAAAGATCATTTCAAATGTTTCTTTCATCACTTTAATACCATAACTTCAATTTCGGCCCATATTGATACTAGTGTACTAATTCTTAAATGGTGAAGTATAAATGCCACCTTAAAACAAATGCAAACAAAAAAATACTCCTGATGAGTATGAAGAAAAATGTTGTATATTTTTTGTCAAAAATGAATTTGAATATTTGTTAAAAAATTCGAATATATTATTTATCAATGTAAGATTTAAAAATATAATTCACCAATTTTTCAAATCAGTACACCAAAGTATAAATTTTATAGTGCACCTTTAACAATATTTTTTTAACTAAAAGTATTGTTGTATTATATTTTAAAAATACATGGAGACTAAGACAACACTTTTTTGAAAAGCACTATCATAGTTACTTATAGTAATATATAATAGCAAAACCTCTGACAACGCTTTTTTTATAAAACCGCTGTCATAGGGTCCAAATATTTACAATGTTTTTTCTATAAGCATAGGGTCATACGTTTTTTTAAGGTCTCTTAAAGCGCTTTTTATAAAAACGTTGTCATAGGGTCTTTCTAATTTTTTAAGTATATGTATACATAACTGGTTTCTTCACTCTGCATTTCTTCAATCTCCCTACAAACCTTCTCCTTGCGAACCCTCTCCGCGCGAATCCTCTCTGCATTTCTTCAACCTGCGAAACTTTTCTAATTTCGTTGTGCATCTCATCTCTGACACACACAACAAGAAAACATGTATTTTGTGAGGGCCAAAAGCCCTCACAAAGGGGAAAAAACAGCCACAAAGGGGACATTTGTGGCGACCAAAACGACCACAAAGTGTGAAATTTACGTTGTCCTTTGTGAGGGCAAAGGCCGTCAGAAACGCCTGCCTTTGTGAGGGCATAGACCGCCACAAATGCCTCACTTTGTGAGGGCATAAGCCGCCACAAAAGACAAGCTGATTTTAAAAAGTTAAGCCTTTGTGAGGGCCCAGGCCGCCACAAATGCTTCCCTTTGTGAGGGTTTAGGCCGCCACAAAGGATGTTCCAGATTAAAAAATAAATATTTTGTAAGGGCTTAGACCGCCACAAAATATTAACTATATTAAAATATTAATTTTTTAAATTCGAAATTAATACTTTATTATAATATTATATATAATAAATTAATATGAATATAAATTTAAAATTTAAATTAAATTTAAAATATAATATTTAAATTTAAATTTAATATGTTATATATAATAAACTAATATCAATATAAATAAAAAATTTAAATTAAAAATATAATATTAAAATATAATTATCATTTAAATTAAATTTAAAATTTAATATTTAAATTATAATTATAATTAAAGATTAATTGAAATTAAAATTAAAATTAAATAAACATTAAATTTAAAAATTAAAATAACTATTATATATGAAAATATAATATTAATAATAATTAAAGTAATTACTACCAAACCAAATAAAACATTCCAAAATTAATAAATAATTTCTTACAAACCAATAATTAAACACAATAATTAACTAGGACAAGATAAATATGTGTTCATACAAACCAAAAATAAAATTATGAAATTCTTCAAATACATATGAATCCTCATAATAAATTCTCTGATCAGCTCCACTTCCACCATCATTATTTCCTGCAATATTACCCGACGACAGAAGTCCCTCAAAAGTATTATTAATTTGTGTTGGAGGAGACATCATGGTTTGAAATTGGATTTCATCTTCAATTACACCACGACTAGTCGAAGGAGGAGCCATA
>NC_021161.2:30281474-30282846 GCF_000331145.2 Cicer arietinum
AATTAATATATAATAATTACCTGAATCATTTTTGATAATTCATCAGTATACTCATTTGTTTCAGGATTAACATGAAGACAACGATGTATCTCAGCTTGAGTGACCTCCCTTCCAAGTTGTTTTTCCTAAAATATTAAATTAATGTCAAGTTTATAAGTTGGTGAAATGTGATGATTAATTGAATATAAATTAATAGATATATATTATAAATAGTAATTACCATATAATATTTAATTTCTCCAGCAAACATGGAACCTCCCTTATGAGTACTGGTACCCCTCTCAAATGCTCTATTAATCTTTGCTTTTTCTCTCTTCTGTTTGTAAGCATCTGTGTTTCATTTCCTCCACAACACACTCCAAAGTTTACATGCAAAGTAAATATAAAAATGAATTAATAAAATGATATCTTCAAAGTAGATATCTTCAAATGAACTAATAAAAGTTTACATGCAAATTAAATATAAAAATGAATTAATAAAATAATGTAACATGCAATAATGATACAGTATTGGATATCAAATTGGTCTTAGTTCCTTTGCTAGATGGATCGAACCACTTACAGTAAAACACTACACCACTATCAATTTCGTAAATATGCTCAAATATGCCGTAGAAATCTTTTACTACACCACTATCAGACACACTTTTCATACAAACTCCACTATTAATTGTTTCTTTTCCTTCGGACCATGATTCAGTGTGAAATTTGTATCCATTGACGTAATAGGTGTGCCATTCTTTGAAACTCCTACTCGGACCCATAGATAAGTGCCTTAAGTGGATGTTGATAGGAGTTTGTTCTTCGAGATGTACTTGTTGTTGAAACCATAATGGAAAATTTATTTAACAATCATAATTTAAAATAGTTTACATACAATCTCCTTCTGGAATGATGACAATGCGGTTGTAGCAATCAACACATCCGAGTTCCATTATTTCGTTTATGGTATAAGGCTCTATAGGGACCTCAGGATATAGAGGAATAGCTCCACCACTAGTATCAATCGTCGGCATCAGCATGAGAGATGGGTCATTAACAACACGTGGTTAATGATTGTCCAGTAGTTAAAAATGCCTTGATCGATGACCATATATATGGTGAATATCAACTTAATCATATAAATATAATAAAAATGAAGAGGAATTTAAAACGTACTCAATGTATGGTTTAACTTCAGTGCAGTTAAACAAAACGTGAACATGTGCCGCATTAAATACTTTGTCACTTGGCCAGAAAATCGGAAAATCCCTACCAGCATGATGACCACCAAGCAAAAAACTAATAAAGCATGTGGATGACGTATAACACTATCAATAGCGTTTCTTCCGTTAACTGGTGACAATGTTTCGTTGTTGAAATAATGAGAACA
>NC_021161.2:30283450-30289645 GCF_000331145.2 Cicer arietinum
ATATGTATATATATATATATATATATATATATATATATATATCACCTTTCAAATGGATACATCCATCTATACTGAACTGGTCCACCAAGCCTAGCTTCACTTGCAAGATGCACTGAGAGATGCTCAATGGAATAAAAAAATCCAGGAGGGAATAATTTCTCCAACTTACATAGAATCATCATAATGTCATTTTCCATCTTGATGAGATCTTTATCAATGAGTGTTGAAGAACACAAATTCTTGAAATATTGACTCACTCCAATAAGTGGGTTCAATACATGTGTCGGTAAAGCACTAAAGGCAATAGGAAGTAAACACTCTAAAAATATATGACAATCATGACTTTTCATCCCATGCATCCTTCCATTTTCTACATCAGCACATCTTGCCAAATTAGAACAATAACCGTCATGCGTCTTCAACTCTTTGATCCAACGATAAACATATTTGGCTTCATCAATAGATAAAGTGTAATTCGCACGAGGTTTTAGAGTCTTGCCGTTTTGTTCCACAAACAACAAATCTGGTCGTCTGCAATATATACTTATGTCTTTTCTAGCTTTGTCATTATCTTTTGTTTTCCCTTTCACATTCATCACAATATTAAATATGTTGTCAAAGAAATTTTTCTCGATATACATAACATCGATATTATGTCTCAAAAGATTATCTTTCCAATACGGTAGATCCCAAAAAATACATCTTTTTGTCCAATTGTGCCATTGTCCGTAACCTTGTGGTTTACAAGCCACACCATTAACAACATGTACTTTTGGCATATCTTTTACTTTATTCCAAACTTGTTGTGATGTCAATTTAAGCAGGGGTCCTAGACTTTTTGCATAACCCTTCATAAATGCAGCTTTGTTCCTTCTAAATGCATGATCAACAAGTAAAAACCTACGATGTGAATCAAACCACGATGCCTTCCGGACAACATCCCATAAGCGGGGAAATCATTAATGGTCCACATCAATGCAGCTTTCATCATAAAATTTTCTCTCCGAGCAATATCATATGTCAAGACACTATTCCACAACCTCTTCAAATCGTCAATCAAAGGTTGTAAAAAAATATCAATACCAGTTGTAGGATTAGAAGGACCTGGTAGCACAGCAGCTAAGAACATATAAGGTTTAGACATACACATATCAGGAGGAAGGTTGTAAGGAGTAACAATAACCGACCAACAAGAATAAGGAGTAGACGATGCTTGTATGTAAGGCGTAAATCTATCTGAGGATAATCCAAGTCTTACATTGTGTGGATCTGACGCAAAATTAGGATGCATTTGATCAAAGTGTTTCCATGCCTGACCATCAGACGGATGTTGCAACTCACCTGAATTTCTTCTATTCTCATAATGCCACGTCATTTTTCCTGCAGTTTGTATTGATGCAAACATTCTCTGCAATCTTGATACAATAGGTAGGTAAAACATTGCTTTCCTTGGAATTGATTTTTCCCTACTTACCCTAGAGTTATTCCTTTGGTGATACCTTGGTTGTTGACAAAATTTGCATTCAACTAAGTTAGCATCATTCATACCAAATTCATTGTCATAATACAACATGCAACCTTTAACACAACAATCAATCCTCTTGACACCTAATCCTAACTTTGACACTAACCGTTTCGCATCATAATAACTTTGCGGCAAACCATCTCTAACAGGTGTTGCGTCTAGCATCATTTTAGTCATCAAATCCAAAGCTAAATCAGGAACATGAAATTGAGACTTTAGACCTAATAGTCTAATACACATTGATAACTTTGAGTTTGAAGAACCTTCAAACAACGGTTTATTTGTCTCTTTCAAAAGACCATAAAATCTCTGAGCTTCTTCATTGGGAAGTCCATCGGTATCGTCATATTGATCTTCATTGAATGACAAATTAACCCCAACAGCATCCGAGATCATATCATTCATCGCCTCAAAGTGTTGATAGTTATAATAATCTATACCTAACATGGTAGTACTACTTGAAGGACCTGTGTTATAATTCTCCATAGATGTACTAGTATTAGGCGCCGCTGGAGACTCTTCTCCATGATTAGTCCAAATCCAGTAGTTAGGCATAAATCCATCTGCATACAAATGCACTCTTATTTCATCTTCACTTTTAAACCGTCTACATCGACATAAACAACATGGACATCTCATTCCCCCTTCATCTTGGACAATTTGTTGCACTCTCGCAAAATTCAGAAAGTCTTCAACCTTGTTAGCAAAACGTTGTTTAAGACCCTTTCTTCCAGGAAAATTCCTATCGTACATCCAACTACGGTATAAATCCATATATATATATATATATATATATATATATATCTGTGTGTGTGTGTGTGTGTGTGTGTATATATATATGTATATGTTTATTCTAAAAATTTTTATAAATAAATCTATAATAACACATATTTTACTAATCTATATTTTAAAAATAATATAAATATATTTATAATATCACATATATATTTACTAATCTAAATTTAAAATGTATAAAATACTAACTTGATGTTGGGTAGTGTCTAACTTGAAGCTTTCACGTACAGAGCTTAGAACTCTTCGAAGTAATTAACACAATATCACCACTGTCAAAATAAAAATTCAATAATATTAATTACATAAATAACTTCAAATCAAAAATAAAAATAAAAAACTAAATATATAATATAATATAAACTTACCAAAATTGAAGCAAGATTGGAGGAATATTTTTTGTAGAGAGAAGGTGGAGAGAAAATTTAGAAGGAAGGTTTAGAGAGAAGTTAGAAGTGAAAAATGATAAGAGGAATGGAGTAATATATATAGGATTTGGTTGATCCTTTGTGGCGGCCAAAGCAGCCACAATGAACAATGGATATATGGCGTTTGTGGCGGCCAAAACAGTCAGAAATGTCGGGATTTGTGGCGGCCTGGGCGGCCACAACTGGCAACGATCCTTTGGGTGTTTGTGGCGGCCTTTGCAGCCACAAAAGATAACGGATATAAAACTTTGTGGCGGCCTGGGCGGCCAAAAAAGGCAACGTCACTTTATTCGTTTGTGGCGGCCATTGCAGCCACAAAAGGTAACAGCTCAGGCTTTTGTGGCGGCCTTTGCAGCCACAAAGGGTAACGTCACTTTAGGATTTTGTGGCGGCCTTTACCCTCACAAAATTTAGATTTTGTGGTTGAGAAAGCTCTCACAAAAATCTTAAAAATTTAAGTGGATTTTGTGGCTGCCTAAGCCCTCACAAAATCACAACATTGTGATTTTGTGAGGGTTTAGGCAACCACAAAATCCACCTAAGTTTTTAAGCATTTGTGAGGGCTTTTTCAGCCACAAATAAAGACCAATTTCAATTTTTGTATTTGTGAGGCCTTTTTCGGTCACTAATTTGTGAGGGTTTTTTTCGGCCACAAAATATTTGTTAAGTTGGCCACAAATTAGGGTTTTTCTTGTAGTGACAAACCTTTCTCCAACATAACCACTACAAAAAAAAAGATTTATTGTGACACTCAACATTTAGTGATATATATTTGTTTGTCACTATAGTTAATTTTAGCTACAGAGAGAATGTCACAAATGCTAATTTAATATAACTTAAAAACAAAAGCAAAAAACCAAAATATCCCATCTTAAACATATTCACTTATTCTCTTTCTTTTCCATTTTCATCTTGTAATATTTTCCCATTCTATTTCTTCTCATTTATTTCTTTCTCAATTTTTTTTTCTGAAATTTGCTCAAAATATCTTTCCAATTTCTTCTCATAAATTATTAAAGCTTTTTCCGATTTCAATTTCCGTTTTTTTTTGTTGAAGAAGTATTTCTCAATTTCTTCGTTGATTATCGTTTTTCAGTTCAAGAACCATTTCTTCATATTTTTTCGATTCCATCTTGAATCAATTCCTTCAGTTTCCGATTCAAACTCAACTATTTCTTCATTGATTATCTTTTTTACGATTAAGCAATTTTCGATTTAAGATTCAAACTCAGCATTCAGATTCAGCGGATTAGGGATTCACGAGTAAGTGAATTTTTTTTTCTCTATTAGCAATTTGCATTGGTTTTTATACTACTTTGCCAAGTTGCTCTTTCTGCTCTACAACCACCGTAAGAAACCCTGGAGGCCACATTCTCTCCGGCAGATGGCGCCGTCTGTGTTACTATTCCCCTCCAGATCGCAGCACCGCCACCGTTCTCATTGTGTGCAGCCACTATCTCGCTACTCTGAATTCGCTTTTGTAAGTATCAACATATATCTATTCCAATCAACTTATTATCTCTATTTTGTATTTACTTTTATGATTTCCTTCTCGTCTTTGAGGTTTTGTGTTGCTGATTATTTCCCCTCTCCGCTTTTGTTCTGTATATCTAGAATTACTGGATTATCGTTGTTATTGGCATAATTTGCTACTGTGAGATATCACATTTTTTTTAGCAAATTTGAAATTGAATTAGATGTGTTAATAAAATGAATGAATTGTATGCTAATGTCAAATTCACAAGATAAATGATGATTACCACTGTCTATTGAAATTCCATTTTGATTCTCTTATTATTTGTTTTTTTGTTTTTTGTTTTTTGAAAATTTAAATGAAGATTTGATGTTGTATTAGTAGTACTAGTTGTAAATTGCCATTGTTTTTTATTATTAGTGAAGAGGCTTATGTTTGTGTTCCAAATAACAATAACTTATCCCACAAAAGGTGTGATGGATGTTTTACACCGACACATAGACACTAATGATAATTTGAAAAATCGAAGTAATTGAATATAACTACATATTTTTGAGTCGTGTTGGACACTAACACCCGTCAGACAACAAAAACACTACTTTACCGTGCTACGTAGTTTCCAATACTAATGTAAACTCGACAATGCTTTACAGTTCTCATGGTTAAAATTATCAAGTAAAGCACTGGAAGAACTAAGATCTTCTCTCTACTATGAGCTCCGAACATCAGAAGGAGCCAAGCGCCAACAACAAAGATATTGTGGACCAGTGGTGGCATTATCTTTCAACTTTATGGTTGCAATTGGAATCATCATGGCAAACAAATTGGTATGTAACATTTACTTCTTATGGTGCATGCATTTTATCATCATTATTATTATGACATGTTAGGAAGGTTGAAACTGAAATAGCCCTCTTGAATTTGATAAAACTTTGTTGTTGACAGGTGATGGGAAGAGTTGGCTTCAACTTCCCAATTTTCCTCACATTTGTTCATTACATCACTGCAAGGGTTCTCCTTGCATTTTTTAAAGCACTCTCAGTGCTTCCTGTGTCTCCTCCATCTAAAACAACTCCATTTTCTTCTATATTTGCACTTGGTGGCTTGGTGCTGTTATGGCTTTTGCTTCTGGCCTTGCAAACACCAGCCTCAAGCATAAAAGGTTCATGCTCTTGCTCTAACATATCAATCATAAGAGTTTTGGAACTTCCTTTCATGTTGCTGACAGTTAAGTTCATGCAGTGTTGGTTTCTATCAAATGGCTAAGATTGCTGTTACCCCAACAATTGTTTTGGCTGAGTTCATACTTTATAGAAAAACCATTTCTTCAAAAAAGGTCAAAAAATAAACTTTTTCCTTTCTTTTGTTTCTCTCTCTTTTATAAAGAACTATTCCATCCAACCCTTTAATTTTTTCTGTATTGATCATGTCATTGGAATACAATGATGCAGGTTTTGGCTTTGGCTGTTGTATCAGCCGATGTAGCAGTTGCTACTGTGTCAGATTTAGAGTTCAATTTATTTGGTGCTATAGTTGGCATTATATGGATAGTACCAAGTGCCATAAATAAAATTTTATGGTCTACTTTGCAGCAGCAAGGAAATTGGACAGTTTTGGCGTAAGTACTAGTAGACAGTATCTAATTTCTCCTTTGAAAATTATTTGGTGCTATAGTTGCCATTATATGGATAGTATCAAGTGCCATAAATAAAATTTTATGGTCTACTTTGCAGCAGCAAGGAAATTGGACAGTTTTGGCGTAAGTACTAGTAGACAGTATCTAGTTTCTCCTTTGCAAATTATTTGGTGCTATAGTTGCCATTATATGGATAGTACCAAGTGCCATAAATAAAATTTTATGGTCTACTTTGCAGCAGCAAGGAAATTGGACAGTTTTGGCGTAAGTACTAGTAGACAGTATCTAGTTTCTCCTTTGCAAATTATTTGGTGCTATAGTTGCCATTATATGGATAGTA
>NC_021161.2:30290232-30303799 GCF_000331145.2 Cicer arietinum
AAAGAAGAATTTAACATTGATTTGCGTGTAATGGGCATACTTGGCTCAAAGTCAATGCTCCTCAGTGATGTGTAAGTGAAATCACCCTGAACTGAATCTCTCTAAATGATATACAGCTAGTCTTTGTTGCTTGCAGTTAATATTGAACATTTTTATTCATCTATTGTGAGTTCAAAATTTAGGTTATATCTGGTTACTTTTGGTAATCCATGCTTCTTGGTATGGGTGATTTTATGGTTTCTACTTTAGTATCGTGACTCTCTCACATACTTATAAAGTTCAACTGTTGACAATAGGAATTCTTTGACCACTACACATCATGGAACTACATTTACAAAATGCATCATGTGATGTGTTAACTTATGCCGTTGGCTATTTGTGCACAATTGACAAAATTGGCTCATGCTCAATTAATTCATACTGTAATTGCTCTCTGCAGGGGTATTGACTTAGCAAGGTGGAAAGAACTTCGAGAGGAAAGAGGAGAAGTGGCTGATTTGGAAAAATTTGTTCAACACATGCATGGAAATCATTTTATACCAAACATGGCATTAGTGGACTGCACAGCTGATTCTGCCATTGTTGGCTATTACTATGATTGGTTGCACAAAGGAATACATGTAGTTACCCCCAATAAGAAAGCAAATTCAGGACTACTTGATCAGGTAAAGTAATCCATTTGTCCTTTTGATGGATAATTAGTTAGTGCAATAGGTTTTTGAAATTTCATACCTATTTTGTCACTATGTACTTTGCTAGAAATAGAATTTACCGAACATCAATTTAGGTTCATCTGTTTTCAACTTTTATGATTCTTTTAAAGAATATATCAGTTTAAGGAAAAGAGCACTTGATTAAAATTTTGTCTGAAAAGGAAAACCACATAATTGCATTGTCAGTACAAGGTAATTTGGAGATTCCTATCTTTTCTTCAGCGTGTTCATGCAGCACGTCCTAGTAACTCCAACTCACTCACTTTTCTCGTAACAGGTATGTTCTCAAAATAAGTTTCTTTTATAATTTGTTATGTTGCTAATTTCCTTTTCTGTATCTTCTCCAATGTTCCATTCACAACTTACTTCTTATATGTTTCAGTTCTCCTGTTATTCATGATTCTGAACTCTCACCAGATGTCACCAAATTTTCTGGTAAGGTCTTCTCTTTCTAAGCAAGGCATGCATATTTTTTCAAGAAATGAAAACGAGATTTGATATTGTTAATGATGTTTATGATTTATGAGGTCTTTGTTCTATTTGTAGCTCTGGCTTGTGCTTGGTGTTTTCTTTATGGCTACAATGCTAAGGATGTATGCAACATGTCAACAGCTTCAAGCACAGGCCCAAGCTCATGCAGCAGCAGCCAGTGGCCTTCTTGGCCACATAGAACTACGGTTGCATATGCCGCCATCAATAGCACTTGCAAGCCGAGGGCGTTTGCAGGGTCCTAGACTTCAACTGGCACTTCTTGTGAGAGTTTGATGATCTAGGTTTAGCGACAGACAATACTGTAGGAATAGATTAATTCTTTATTTATATTTATCTAGTTTTTAGTGACAGTCATTATTGTAGGTAGAAATCAAAAACATATAGTGACAATCATCAGAACATGTAGCGACAGTCCTCAAAGTGTAGCAGGACGCCCCCTTAAAGTTGACACTAGATTTGAGTGTCACTCAAAGTATTATTGACTTTTACCTACAGTTTTTAACTTTTAGTGAAACATTTTGTGTGTCACGATAGGTCAATTTTTTTGTAGTGAACCCATCTCATCTCCGACCATGTAACCCATATCTCATCTTCGACGCAACCCTTCTCTGTGCGACTAAGTCTTGAGCACGATTTCGCCATCGCATCTCAACATCTCCGCCACTGTAAGTGTCGCTCTATTAGGGTTTCATTTGCAACTTTTTAGGTTATGTTTCAACATTTGGTACCTTGCTAGTTATTGGTAGTGTTCTTGTTTTTAAGGGTTCTGTTTCAACATTTGGATTTTTATTGCCAGTGTTCTTGATTTTTAGGGATTTGTTTCAAATTTTTAGGGTTCTGTTGCAATTTTGCATCTTCATTTTAATTTACAAAAACATGGATATGTGATGTGGACTATGTTTTAAACTCTTACTATGATCAGACAAATGTTAGTTGCAGTGATAGAATGAATTAATTCTTGCTATGATTAATAGCAGTTAAACTCTTACTTTGATTAGATTGTTTTATGCATGCAACTTGATGGAATGAATTAATTCTTGCCAAAATTGAATATCAAACATACTGTGCTGCATTTGGATTGATTTGTGTACAAAACTGACTCAAAACCCTATGTCCAGTTATGTTTGGTTTAGTTCAGTTATGAAACCATAAACAAAACAGTTGGTTTTAATTTTAGGGATACCGGTATTGTTAGTTGGGTAGATGAAAGTGTGGAGAACTGTTAATAAAGGCATATTTTAATAGTGTAGGAGAACTATTAATAAGGCATATTTTGTGGGAGGTTATGCAATGATTGGAGAGTGTGGAGAGAGGTCATTCACTCATTTATGTTAGAGTGGGAGGTTATGCAATGATGGGAGAGTGTCGAGAAAGTTCATTCATGTTATTGCTACTTGTTGGTTAGGAGAATATTCTTATGTAGGGGCATTTGCTCTGGTTCCTTTCCAGCGGTACAACCTTTGAGCTTCTTTTCAGCAAATAATACGTTGTATTTAATTTTACAATTTACTAGTTCTATCAACAACCTTGATCCAAGAACCACTGGGAAGTCATAAAGACAATCATGTTCCATATAAAATCTAGGGTGACTTAGACTCTCTTTAGGACGCAGGAGACAGGATATAGTTTTATCATAAAACTATACGTAGCCCATCCTGTTAGTCACTTATTTATGTTTGAAACCTAGATAGCTTATGTAAGACCCTTTATTTTTTTAAAATTTATGTAATTTTAGAGTATTTTGTGTTGAATTTCTCAGGCATTTAGCCAATTTTATTTTATTTTGTGGATTTAGTACCGGAAACATATTTTATTAGAGTTATTAATATGTTTAATATATATATATATATATATATATATATGCTTTGAGATCCGATTTAAAATTATTCGTCAATGAATAATTTAATTATGTTAAGAAAAATTCATCCGTCAATTGAGTTGCGACAAGAGTAGATATTTTGCTTAAATTAGATTGAGATGTGAGTGAAGTGATATGTGTAAGAGTTGTTAGCTATTTGTTGGTTGGTTTTAATTATAATATATATACAAACCTTCCTTTCTCTTCTAGATCTAAGCTCCCTTTCGAGAAGTGACACAAGGAAAAGTTGCTTCTTGCCACGCTACGGTGCTAGTGTGCTAGTTTTCGAAACGACACACGAGCAAAAGTTTTACCGAAATTAATCGCAGTGCCGTAAACGTTTGTTAAAGCGATAGTTAAGGTAAGAGCTCCTTCCAAACTTTTAGATTGCATATAGGACTCTATATGTGTATTTGTTGAGAAGGAAATTTGTGAGATTTGTGTATGAAATTGTGGAAAATGAATTTAATGTGATTTATGTGTGTTTGTGGAGATGGAATTTGGTGGTTTATGTCTAAAAATGTGGAGTTTTGAAATTGGGTGATTTATGTTTGAATTGTTGAAATTTAATTGAGGTGCTATATGTGTGTTGTGGAGTTTGAATTGATTAAATTTGATGTAAAATTGTGAGATTATGAATTAAATATGTTTGAGTATGCTCTGTGGTGAATTTGAAAAAAAAATCATTAGTGTTAAATGAGTATTAAAAAAAGGGAATATTTTAATAGTTGTATTTACTTAATGATTGTGGTGAAAAGAGTAAGAGTATACTCATGCATTTCATAGTACATGGTGACCGCGATGGGGCCATGGTGATAGTGGTGACCGTGATGGGACACAAGATGATGCCATGTGATTTGTTGGTCCATCTTATCCTTACATGGTTTATCGCGTCGTGCTGATCTGTGAGAGATTGCACCTTGGTAATTAGTGCTGGTCTGTGAGAGGCTGCACTCTAAAATATGTTGATCTGTGAGCGATTGCACTCTAGAAAATCGAGGAGGGTTTTGGTTTGGAAATTATGGAATCATGCGCATTGGCATATTCCCATTGCATTAGGGTGCTTGGCACGCTAGTGATGTTTGTTATACTATGATGATTGTATATACATATTCGGTTGTTGTTGTGATTTGCCGTAATTGCTACGTGTGATGATTGATTTTGTGTTGTAAGTGTTGAATGATTTCGAAACGTTTTCAAAACTAAAAATCTGCATTTTTCACAGTTGTATTCGAATACGACATGACTGTATTCGAATACGACAACACAAAGTTTGCTAGTGACTTATGATTTCACACTTGTATTCGAATATGACAATATTGTATTCAAATACTTGTATTCGAATACGACAAAACTGTATTCGAATACGACAAGACTGTATTCGAATACGACAAGACTGTATTCGAATACGACATGATGATTTTTGGTACTGATTATGCATGTTTGGCCAAAGAAAACCCTTTCAAGGAGTATGCTAAGTTGAAAGGTTATTTTGTGCATTTAAAATTTAAATGCTAAGTGATCTTTGTTAATTTCGGTTGGTGACCCTTTACATTACTGTGGAAATTTGGACTTTGCCCTCAGATGATACCCGAGTTCATTCCACCGACGGTTACCTTGATGATGAAAATGTTGTTAGACTTTCCTGACCGAGATTCGTCAACTGCTTGGGCATACGACCTCATCTCAAGCAGGGCTACTTATACGAGGAGGGTAGTGAGGACAAGTTGGAGAGCTGGAGCAATATACCTCGTGGAGCTCACTCGCGAGAAGATCGACTATCCGGTACCGGCAGGATTAGTGCTCGGAATGAATGGAGTATGAGAAGATGCAGAGTGTGTGGAGGTCACCCTTGTTATTGTAGTTGTTAGAGTATGATCAAATTTGTTTCGTGTATAGGGACTTAATGTCTTTCTTTTGGTGGTTGTACTTATTTTATTTTGGGATGACTGTAACTAAACTTATACGGTCAGTTGACTTTTGTTTGGTGGATCCATGTTCCTCTTTTTTGACGTGACCATCGGGTGGAGTAGCATTCTTGGAGCAGTACTTTTGTGCAGGTGTCTGCCGAGAATACCCTAGGGGTATGTGCGATGCCTGATAGGTCTCATAGCCTCGGTGTATTTTGTTTAGTTGTATAATTTGGATTATCGTCTCAAAAACTATTTTAGTTTATTTTTAATTAATTATGTCTTTTGTCGTTTGTGTTACGATTGACATCTTTATTGAATTGCTTCTAAAAAAAATATATATTTGCGCTGTTAAAAATCGGAGTGTTACATTTTATGACATGTCACTATGATGAACACATGTTATATCCATCCTCTAGACATGAATGGATGGATCGTTTTCAAAGATGAGTGTACCTTTCCTCATTTGGGCATCACAGTGTGGAAATATTATGTTTCCTTGTTTGTTGTATTCTATTAAATACGACTCACGGTGTTGATATCATAATTTTGACCGCAGGAATACTTCCTTGATTTTGTTGTTTGCTGTAACATGCATACCATTTACTGTATTGGGTTCTGTTTTTTCTTTTTTTTTTAGGTCAAATTTCAGTTAATTGAATCATATTGGCTTTTAGGGTAACGCATGCTCATAAAACTTCATATAAGGACTAATTTGAATAACATTTTATAGGCTTGAGACTAATTTTTTTTTTGAAATTTTTGTATCTTCATACTAATCTTAGATTGCTTCACCTTTTTAAAAATTATATTGGACCGATGCGACCAAAACACAAACCAATCATGTTCAGTTAAACCATATTAAAGTGCTCAAACCAAAATAATTGTTTTAGCTCTTTCTATCAGAAAAACAAAAAAGCAAACTTATTCCAATCTAAAGTAAGTATAAAGGTAAAATTATTATTTTTCATTTTCTGTTTTTATTTGAGTTAGAATATTTCGTGTAGGCAATCTTGTTGTGACTATTTTGGGTATGATTGGGGAAAAAAATCAATCAAACGATTATTTACAACAGTTTATGGTTGTAGAGAATTATGTAAAAGCAAATACAAATTTCAGCACCCGTTCTAGAAGTTGATAGACTATTTCTAGGGTAAAGATTAATTGGGAAAAGATAAGACACATAAATTTTGTCTCTCATCTTAGGGTCTGCTTCATTCAATGGTTTAGTTGTCATAGTTTTTTCTAATTGATTTTTCACGATCTTCTGTATTCTTTATATTCTAACTTTGTTCTTTGCAATAGTAATAATTAATCATAATCAATTATTGTTAATTTGTAATTTATTAATTAAATAATTAATCTTAAATTCTCTCGCTTGAATAAAAATAATTAATTAGGGTGAAAACATTTGTTATCTAAAGAGAAATAAATTTTAAGTTGCAGAAATTGTATATCATAGAAAAAACAAATTATATTTAAGTTGACACAATATATTATTAAACAACAAGACTCTCATCAACCTAATCGTCAACAAGACTTAATTAATTGTACCAATATGAGTTATAACACTCATGTATACAAGTAGCGTAGGAACATAGGCGCACTTAAGAGGGGGTGAATTAAGTGTTTATAATTTTTTTTTTTTAGAGACTTAGTGGATTATTTTTCTGTTTAGGATTGATGTATGTAAAAATATAAATGGCAGAAAAATAAATAACACAACAGATTATCCTAGTTTCCCTTACAGCCAAGGGTACTTTCAGTCCTCTTGCACACCACAAGAGATTTTCCACTATTGTTAGAATAAGTACAAGTCCCACCCTAGAACCTCTGTTACAAACTCCTAACAATCACCCTAAGATAACACACCACTATCTTAGTTTACAACACTTGAAGAAAGAACACTTCTTTCCTCAATTTACACAATAACTTGAATGATTTACAATAATGACATTGATTGAGATCAAGAGTGTATAACAATTGAGTACAATGCTAACAGTCTAATATAATTTCAAGTACAATAGAGAACCTTTCTCAATGATATGACAATGTAAAATCTATACTTGAAATATGAAAGTGAGACTTTGAATAAATCAAAACATTTCTGAAATTTTGTTCAAAGTTGTTCTAAGATTGATGTTAAGATATTGAAAAGGTGTAGTCGTTAAGTTTGAAGCTATGAAGTCTTTATACTCCTTAGACATCACTTCAGATCAATGGTAATCGTTCCTAGAGGTTTGATGAACATATGCAATGATCCAGGTTGAATATGAACTGAAAAATTGCATTGTTTCGCAGTTGTATTCGGCTACAACAGGTGTGTAGTCGAATACACCTCTTTGTAGCGTTCAGTTTTATTTAAATTTTAAAGCTTGTATTCGAATACATATGTGTAAATTTGGCCACTGACTTGGTTTTGTATTTGGCTACACCAAGTTGTAGTCGAATACATATGTGCAGTTTTAGCTACTGACTTAGCACTCGTATTCGAATACACTGTCTCGTATTCACATACAAAAGTCCAGTTTTAGCTACTAACTTAGCACTCGTATTCAAATATACTGTCTCGTAGTCGAATACAAATATTCAGTTTTAGCTATTGACTTGAGTCTGTATTCAGCTACAACATGTTGTATTCTAATACAACATTGATTTTTGTCAAAAACTTGATTTTCAAATATTGTTCATGCATTTTGACACTTTGAAAATTCTTTTGATGCATATGCTAAAATGAAAGATTTGCATGTGCATTTGAAATATAAGAATATTAGATTGCATCATGCACCTTTACATTATAAGACTTCTAGCATATTTACCCATAGTTGACTTGTAGAGTTGGATGTCTTTAAAAAAAAACATTGTTAAATATCAACTACAACGACGTTTTTTATATTTTAAAAAGCATTGTCGTATCTTTTAACAACACTAGAAACTATAGTGCTTAAAAACACTGTTAATTTTGTGCTTATTTCTACTAACAAGTCATGTTGAATATTGAACTATCAATTCACTGATGATGAAACAATGCATATTCTTTTGAAAACTTTGATTTTTTTTAGGGATTTACATTTTTTTTCTATGATTTTGCTCTTAAGTAACACATCAATATATAGAAAAAAAAAGTAATGAGATTTAATCCATATATATATATGTTAAAGCATACTTTGAGAATTTTTCTTTAGTCTCACTAGGTTGTAACCATTAGAACCATTCTCATCTTGCTAACAAGTTGTCGTCGAGATTCATAAGAATTTTTACACCTCTTCAGATACCTCTTATGGATGAAAGATTTGTTTCCACTATCGAGCTATTTTATATCAGTTCCAAATTGTGTTTGAATTGACACAAAATTTGTTTATGAGATTCAAACTCTCATTAAGAGAATATTACATTTCAAATCCTATATCAATTCAAGTGTACCACACAACTTGATTGATTTACATCAATTCTAATAACTTTATATTAAGAGAATTTTTCATTATTCTCTTTTGATGTGTGCTTGGCTTTTTACAAAAATCTTCTTAGAATATTGCTTTTTTCATTTTCTGTATCAATTTTTATATTGATCGGTTTCTACTTAAATATTAAGGAATGTATTCGTTGAGGATATTACCATTGGTGATCTAGAATCTACGTTTAAAGCAAATCAACCTGTAAGACATGTCAATATATATCTTCATAATTAATTCAATGTACTATGATTTAAGAAGGAAAATCTCATAGGGTGACACTTTTAGAGGATATCATGCGCTTCTTCATTCATAGGATAAGTCCACCTTTGATGAGAAGAGGAAGTTGTCTTCTCCATGGTTCTAGGTTCACATGATTGGCTTAAGAAAGTTGTATTTTTATAAGAGAGTTTACTTTATCAAAGTGTTGACTTGAAGCATTGACCAGATGGTTAGTAGGTTTACCAGAATTATTAGAGGTAGAATCATCATAGTGAGCTTGTAATATCATATTCAGTAGAGACAAGTTGAGAATCTGTTGATCAGAGGAAAATACATCTTTAACAAATTATTTAAAGCATAAATGCATTTTCCTTGAGTAATTAATTATATTTCTTCATTTATCAAAGGATTTGACTTTAAGAGTGAGAATGCGAACACGAGAAGGCGGGGTAAAATTGTGTTTGACAAAGTAGATGACTTTTTGCTAATTTAATGAAGGCTGATTGGTTTTTATAAATTACTTAGATAATAAACAAGTGGTATTCAGAGACAACAAACAATGAAAGCATAAATAATTGGACACATAGATTTATCCAAGTTCACCACTAACTTGGTTACATCTAGTCCCCTCATTTAGAAGGCTTTAATCCACTAATTCAAATACTTTGAATTACAAAGCACCTGACCCTCCAAGCCATTATTCTCAAGTAGCCTGACAACTCCAGACTATTGAGGAACACAAACACCTTGACTTTACCAGCCAAATCTTCACACAACGTGATAACTCCAAATTGTTGAAGGCACACTAACAACTTGACCCAACAAGCCAAGTCTTCTCCACACAACCTGAAAACCCCATATTGTTGAAGGCACACTAACACATTGACCTTATAAGCCAAGTCTTCTCCACACAACCTGAAAACCCCATATTGTTGAAGGCACACTAACACATTGTGATCCAGGTTGAATATGAACTGAAAAATTGCATTGTTTCGCAGTTGTATTCGGCTACAACAGGTGTGTAGTCGAATACACCTCTTTGTAGCGTTCAGTTTTATTTAAATTTTAAAGCTTGTATTCGAATACATATGTGTAAATTTGGCCACTGACTTGGTTTTGTATTTGGCTACACCAAGTTGTAGTCGAATACATATGTGCAGTTTTAGCTACTGACTTAGCACTCGTATTCGAATACACTGTCTCGTATTCACATACAAAAGTCCAGTTTTAGCTACTAACTTAGCACTCGTATTCAAATATACTGTCTCGTAGTCGAATACAAATATTCAGTTTTAGCTATTGACTTGAGTCTGTATTCAGCTACAACATGTTGTATTCTAATACAACATTGATTTTTGTCAAAAACTTGATTTTCAAATATTGTTCATGCATTTTGACACTTTGAAAATTCTTTTGATGCATATGCTAAAATGAAAGATTTGCATGTGCATTTGAAATATAAGAATATTAGATTGCATCATGCACCTTTACATTATAAGACTTCTAGCATATTTACCCATAGTTGACTTGTAGAGTTGGATGTCTTTAAAAAAAAACATTGTTAAATATCAACTACAACGACGTTTTTTATATTTTAAAAAGCATTGTCGTATCTTTTAACAACACTAGAAACTATAGTGCTTAAAAACACTGTTAATTTTGTGCTTATTTCTACTAACAAGTCATGTTGAATATTGAACTATCAATTCACTGATGATGAAACAATGCATATTCTTTTGAAAACTTTGATTTTTTTTAGGGATTTACATTTTTTTTCTATGATTTTGCTCTTAAGTAACACATCAATATATAGAAAAAAAAAGTAATGAGATTTAATCCATATATATATATGTTAAAGCATACTTTGAGAATTTTTCTTTAGTCTCACTAGGTTGTAACCATTAGAACCATTCTCATCTTGCTAACAAGTTGTCGTCGAGATTCATAAGAATTTTTACACCTCTTCAGATACCTCTTATGGATGAAAGATTTGTTTCCACTATCGAGCTATTTTATATCAGTTCCAAATTGTGTTTGAATTGACACAAAATTTGTTTATGAGATTCAAACTCTCATTAAGAGAATATTACATTTCAAATCCTATATCAATTCAAGTGTACCACACAACTTGATTGATTTACATCAATTCTAATAACTTTATATTAAGAGAATTTTTCATTATTCTCTTTTGATGTGTGCTTGGCTTTTTACAAAAATCTTCTTAGAATATTGCTTTTTTCATTTTCTGTATCAATTTTTATATTGATCGGTTTCTACTTAAATATTAAGGAATGTATTCGTTGAGGATATTACCATTGGTGATCTAGAATCTACGTTTAAAGCAAATCAACCTGTAAGACATGTCAATATATATCTTCATAATTAATTCAATGTACTATGATTTAAGAAGGAAAATCTCATAGGGTGACACTTTTAGAGGATATCATGCGCTTCTTCATTCATAGGATAAGTCCACCTTTGATGAGAAGAGGAAGTTGTCTTCTCCATGGTTCTAGGTTCACATGATTGGCTTAAGAAAGTTGTATTTTTATAAGAGAGTTTACTTTATCAAAGTGTTGACTTGAAGCATTGACCAGATGGTTAGTAGGTTTACCAGAATTATTAGAGGTAGAATCATCATAGTGAGCTTGTAATATCATATTCAGTAGAGACAAGTTGAGAATCTGTTGATCAGAGGAAAATACATCTTTAACAAATTATTTAAAGCATAAATGCATTTTCCTTGAGTAATTAATTATATTTCTTCATTTATCAAAGGATTTGACTTTAAGAGTGAGAATGCGAACACGAGAAGGCGGGGTAAAATTGTGTTTGACAAAGTAGATGACTTTTTGCTAATTTAATGAAGGCTGATTGGTTTTTATAAATTACTTAGATAATAAACAAGTGGTATTCAGAGACAACAAACAATGAAAGCATAAATAATTGGACACATAGATTTATCCAAGTTCACCACTAACTTGGTTACATCTAGTCCCCTCATTTAGAAGGCTTTAATCCACTAATTCAAATACTTTGAATTACAAAGCACCTGACCCTCCAAGCCATTATTCTCAAGTAGCCTGACAACTCCAGACTATTGAGGAACACAAACACCTTGACTTTACCAGCCAAATCTTCACACAACGTGATAACTCCAAATTGTTGAAGGCACACTAACAACTTGACCCAACAAGCCAAGTCTTCTCCACACAACCTGAAAACCCCATATTGTTGAAGGCACACTAACACATTGACCTTATAAGCCAAGTCTTCTCCACACAACCTGACAGTCCCAAATTATTGAAGACACACTAACACCACTATTGGATTTGTATACAAAGGTTTAGAACTTGAGTAATTGCTTCTAACAAGCTGATTATAACAATGACTATCTGGTCATAGCATTTGGGCACATGTTTTTAGCTTTTTAGTTTGGTATTTTAAAAGCTTTTTATAGCTTAGATTAATATTTTTAGCTTGTTTCTAAACTTTGGGTCGAATTTGAATTATAATTTTATTATTTGCATTTTAATTTTATTATTTATATTTTGACTCTTTCTCACTCTGTAGGTCATAACTTGAGCTCTGGATATCGGATTGACACATATAAGCAGGCATTGGAAAGATAAAAATCTGAGCTACAACTTTTACGTTGGAAGGAAAGACCAATTCCAAACTTTATGGGGCCGAAATTGCAAATTTCGTAATTTGGATATTTGTAATAATTTTAATTAGCGGACCACTTGTTTTTAATCCCTAAACCCTAAAGTCCAATAACAAGTACTATATATTGGCAGTTTTGTTTCTTTTCTAAGACGGAAAAATTAAGATTCAAATTGCTACAAGAAATAAACAGTTTTATTTTAATTTCATGGAAGACTAATTTTATAAGATTAATCCACGAGTTCAGAGTTTCATCAACAACTTGAGATTCAGGTTACACTGTCAATTTCTATTCATGATTCTATTCTTGTTTATTTGACTATATTGATATTTTGATTGCTTAAATTGAATTTCAATAGGATTGTTTAAATTGATTTGACAAAATTTGGTTTCGGTTTCTATAGTACCCTAATTTTGTCCAATTTATTTAAAAATAAATCAAAAAGGAAATATATATTAAAAAGGGAAATAAAATAATTACAATGATTAGGCTCATCAATTTACAATACCAAATCAGTTTACAATTACAATTCTAAAATTAAATCAAATTACAATTTCATATTACAATCAAATTGCAACCAAAAATAAAACCAAATTAAGTCAAACTTTTTCAAATTAAGCCAGCCTGCTTTGGCTCAGTTTTGTTGTTGACGCTGCCTTTCTGTTCCTGATGCAGTATCATGGTTGATGCATAAGCCATGCTCATTGATACATACCTGTTGTAACTAATTAGAGAAACTGAAAACCATTTTTTTTTTACCAGTCAGACTCAGTATACATGATAAAAATCAAATGACAAAGTTTTGAGTTTAAAAAAAAGAAACTAAGGGACAAATGAAAAAGGTCAGAAAACAATCAGATAAAACAAATAAAAGCTAAAATCGTGAATAGATCAGAGGTGCAGAAAAATACAGATTATGAGCAAATAATTTAAACATCAAACAAGAAATTGATGGAGAAGGACAAAGGCAGGCAAGAAAGCAACTAAACAGATCAAAAACTCTATAAAAACACCTTTTCAATTTCAAAAAGGGGGAATCAGAGTTTAACTAAAGCACACACACACACAAAGAAGGAAAAGGGGAATATGAGATTAACTCTACCAAAAACAAACACACATACAAAAAAGCAAAAAAAGAGGAAATCAGAGAAAGTATTAAGAAACAGAAAACACAAAAATCTTATCTGCGAGCAAACCATCGAGATTCTCGAACAAGATCATCGACTTCGGCGTCGTGTGCATCAATAGCGTCT
>NC_021161.2:30303836-30317044 GCF_000331145.2 Cicer arietinum
TGCAGAAAAATACAGATTATGAGCAAATAATTTAAACATCAAACAAGAAATTGATGGAGAAGGACAAAGGCAGGCAAGAAAGCAACTAAACAGATCAAAAACTCTATAAAAACACCTTTTCAATTTCAAAAAGGGGGAATCAGAGTTTAACTAAAGCACACACACACACAAAGAAGGAAAAGGGGAATATGAGATTAACTCTACCAAAAACAAACACACATACAAAAAAGCAAAAAAAGAGGAAATCAGAGAAAGTATTAAGAAACAGAAAACACAAAAATCTTATCTGCGAGCAAACCATCGAGATTCTCGAACAAGATCATCGACTTCGGCGTCGTGTGCATCAGTGGCGTCTTCTGATCAGAACCTTCCACCATTACGACAACGGGACTTAATTCACCGTACCAGACACCGCAGAGAAGGTAACTTCCAAACGCGTTCCTTTGTATTCTTCTTTGACTGATGGGCAAAGCGCCGCCCTTTTCTCTAAGTTTGTAAGCACGGCTAGAGTTTTCATTTGGATGTTTTAGTTTGTTTTGATTAGTTGGGCTCGGGTTTTCATTTGAAGGTATGGTAAAAATGTTATACAGATTGAGCCCATTTAGAGTTAGTTAAAAAAAACACATACATCAAGTTTTAAAAAAAAAACACAAATATCAATTTCAAAGAAAAAACACAAATAAAATATTTTATTAAAGATAATTAGAACACAAGTGGTACAACTTGATAGTTTTAAAACTCTTTTATTTTATTTTATTTTATTTTATTTTATTTTATTTATTTATTATTATTTTTCAATAATTAATATAAAAAAGGACTGTAAATTTATTTAATTAGATGTGTTATTTTTTATTTTTATTATTTTTGAATTATTAAAATACAAGTTGCGACAACGTGACGATTTTTATCTTCACAAATAAATTAATAAATGAAAACTTGTAAACAAATTAATAAATAAAAATTATTCGAAGTTAACTAAAAATAACATATTTTAATCCATGTAGCATAACACAATTTATATAACTTGAGACACTAGTTGTACAACTTGATCGTCCTAAAACTCATATTTTAAAATATTTATTCAAATCAAACTTTTTTTATTTTGTCAAAACGTTTTTTTTATCGCAAAACTGATTTTCTTTAAAACACACACAATGCATCTTTTTTTTTTTTTTTAAATTAAGAACTACATAGCTTTGATTTCTCCATCGCACCGGGAGATACGTAGGAGCAAGATCACATTCTTGTCAAGTGCATTAATAAATTTTATTTTATTTTCATTTCTTTTATTCTTGAAGCACATTTATTCCAAAATAATATTTTAAAAAATAATAACAATCGTTATTCATATTTAATAATAAAGAAAAAATAAATATAGTTAAGTTAAAATTAATCTTGCACAATTAATTATAGGTAACTGTTTTTAACGGATGTCGTAGGGTGCTAATACCTTCCCTACGCATAATCGACTCCCGAACTCAAAATTTGGTTTCAAAGACCATTTTTTTTTTATTTTTTCTATTTTTAAGGTTTTTCCAATATTTTTCCTATTTTAAAATAAATTTTGGTGGCGACTCCATTGAATTCGAGAAACAGTCGAAATTTTAGGCCGCGATAGTTTCTAATTTAATTGAAGACTTAATTGCAATTTTGGCCCCCTATTTTAGCTGAATCGCGAAAGTAGTCCCCCCATTTTGTTTCTCTCCAGTTTTGGTCCCCCAAACAACATTTTAGTTCAAAATTTGATGAAATTTCAGTTTTTAAAGCCGTACTACACCATTTATGATCATATTTTTCAAGTACAATTGTTGCAAATGAGATTTTGAGGCATGACGTGACTTAAATAAATATAAAAAAAAATGAAATTTCATCAAGTTTTGGGCCAAAATTATGTTTGAGGGACCAAAACTGAGGAGAAATAAAATAGTGGGCTACTTTCGCGATTCAGCTAAAATATGGAGACCAAAACTGCAATTAAGCCTTAATTGAATTATAATTTTGCGACGCTTGATCGTTAATTATAATATTTTGATGATTGTGATGCTTAATCCAATCAAAGAAACGAAATTCACATAGGATTGATTATGCTTGTTTGATCAATTCTATAGTCAAATAAGAATAGAATCACAAATTAGAAATAAAACTCATTGATAGAATCTGTGATAGGTTTGAAACTTGAATAAGTGGATTAATTGTTTTGATCACCTGTTAAAACAAAAATCTAAAAAATCCTCTTTTAATTTCAATTTTCAATTCGGTTATTATTACTATATCAGAAGTCCTTGCGAAACGATTCGAGTTATTACCTCTATTTTCAATTCAATTGTATTTGAATTTTAAAAAATTTTGATGGTATTTTTATATTTTTTGGATTTTATTTGATAGGGTTTTCTATTTTTCACTTCAATTTTAGCATTTGGGACATTGTTGGAATTTTCAGAATTGTTATTTTGTATTGCATTGTTATGATGATGCATGACTAGGGCTAGTTTTGTGAATCGTCATTCTCTTGAACCCGAAATAGATAGGACATTTCATTTACGTCGTAGACTTAATAGAGCTGCTAGTGTTAATGAGTTAGAGTTAGATACTGAAATTGACAACTTGTTGCAAAATATGACTGATGCAAATAATAGAACCTTAAGACAACTTGGTGCACCTAATGTCAATTATAATGCATTATGTATCACATATCCTGAAGTTACTGTACTGTTTGAACTTAAATTTGGTTTAATACACTTGTTTCCAAGGTTTAATGGTTTTGTAGGTGAGGATCCCCACAAACACTTGAAGGAATTCCATGTTGTGTGTTCTACCATGAAGCCTCAATGAGTCATAGAAGACCATATTAAGTTGAGAGCCTTCCCATTTTCACTCCAAGATGCTGCCAAGAACTGGTTATACTACCTTCAATCATGTTCTGTTACAAGTTGGAATAATCTCAAGATATTGTTTCTAGAAAAATTCTTCCCTGCCTCAAGAGTTGCTTCAATCAGAAAAGAAATATGTGGCATCAGACAGATTGACAGGGAATCATTACATGAGTATTGGGAGAGATTCAAGAAATTAGTGTCAAACTGTCCTCATCATCAGATTTCTGAACAATTGCTCATCCAATATATTTATGAAGGCTTGCTACCTATGGATAGAAGCATTTTGGATGCTGCTAGTGGGGGAGCACTTGTCGATAAGACCCCAGAAACGGCAAGGGCTTTGGTTGAGAATATGTCCATTAATTCTCAGTAGTTTACAACTAGAAACAATTCAACAGTGTTGACAAAGAGTGTGAATGAAATTCAAGATTCTTACCACAAGAATTTAGAAGGAAAACTTGATGAGCTTACATCTTTAGTAAAAAAATTGGCAATAGGTAAAACCCAAGCAGTTGTTTATGGTATTTGCACTTCTCCAGAGCATCCTTCAGATTCATGTCCTACATTACAAGAAGACCCAATTGCTGATGCTCCTCAAGCATATGCAGCAAATATATACAATCCTCAAGCCAACTATGATCTATCATCTAACAGGTACAATCCTGGTTGGAGAAACCATCCCAACTTGAGATGGGGGAATTCATCTGCACAACAGCAACCTAGGCAGCAACAACAAAATATTCCTCAACAGCAAAACAATGCACCTTCATTAGAGGACCTCGTTAAACAGATGGCTATCCAGAATCTCCAATTTCAACAAAGAACATATTCCACCATTCAAAATTTGGAAACAAAGATTGGTCAGCTAGCCACTTCAATCAATCAATTACATGCTCAGGGGTCAAACCAAGTTCCTGCACAGTCAGTAGTAAATCCAAATGCTCCCAATGTTAGTGCAATTGCATTGAGGTCTGGGAAAGCTGTTGAAATACCAAAGGTACCTGAAACTATAGTGAAAAATAACAAGGTTGCTGAGAATACTTTGATATATGAAACTGTTGATGTTGAGCAAAATGCACCACTTCCTTTTCCTCAAAGGGCAGTGAAGACTAAGAAAATGGACAAGGCAGATAGGGACAACGAGATCTTGGATACATTTAGGAAGGTGGAAGTGAACATTCCCCTTCTTGAAGCTATTAAACATATTCCAAGATATGCAAAATTTATAAAAGATTTGTGCACACACAAGAGAAGGTTAAAAGGTAATGAAAGAGTAAACATGAGGCGAAATGTTTCAGCCCTCATTCAACCCATGCCTCAGAAATGCAAAGATCCAGGAACGTTTTCCATTCCATGTACCATAGGCAATAGTTAGTTTGAAAATGCTATGTTAGATTTAGTAGCTTCCATTAATGTTATGCCTACATCTATTTTTAACTCTCTTGCTCTTTGACCTTTACAAATTACAGGTGTTACCATTCAATTGGCGAACAGGAGCAATACTCATCTCGCTGGACTTGTGGAGGATGTACTTGTTCGAGTTAATGAATTGATATTTCCTGCAGATTTTTACATTCTAGACATGGAGGGAGAGAATAAGTCCAACATGGCGCTTATCATCTTAGGCAGACCATTCTTGAAAATTGCTAGAACAAAAATTGATGTGCATGCTGGAACTCTATCTATGGAATTTTGTGATAGCATTGTTAAATTTAACATCTTTGATGCTATGAAACACCCCGTGGAAGAGCATTCTATTTTGCAAATTGAATTGCTTGCTGATTTGGTTGATGACACTTACCCCGATATGTTTGCCACTGATTTTCCTTCATTGTATGGTTTTGATGATACTTATACTTGTGAACTCTGTACAGATAATCAATTGTGCTATGTGTGTGCTAAGATCGAAGTTGCCTTGCAAGTTGATCATTGTACTGATATCAATATTTCTACTAACATAATTGATTTTGCAGACTTAGCTTCGGCCACTGGTGATGTACCTTCCATTGAACAACCACCGACTATAGAGCTTAAACCACTTCCTGAAAATTTGAAATATGTTTATTTAGAAGGAAGTGGCAAGTTACCTGTGATTATTTCAGCCAAACTTGAAGATGAACAAGAAGAGAAGTTGTTGCAGATTTTGAGAAAACGCAGGAAGGCAATCAGATGGACTTTGGCCGATATTCCTGGTATTAGCCCATCCATGTGTATGCATAATATACTACTGGAGGACGGGGTAAAATCAGTTAGACAGCCCCAAAGCTGACTTAACCCATTAATTTTGGATGTTGTAAAAAAAGAAGTGGCCAAGCTCTTTCAAGTAGGCATTATATACCCCATCTTTGATAGTCAATGGGTGAGCCTGGTGCAGATAGTCCCTAAGAAAACTGGACTCACAGTGGTTAAAAATGAAAATAATGAACTTATCCCCACACGAGTGCAGAACAGTTGGAGGGTATGCATCGATTATAGGAGACTAAACCAGACAACTAGAAAGGATCATTTTCCTTTGCCATTCATTGATCAGATGCTTGAATGGTTGGCTGGTAAGTGACATTATTGTTTTCTTGATGGTTTTTCTGGTTATTTTCAAATCATATTGCACCAGAGGACCAAGAAAAGACGACGTTCACTTGTCCTTTTGGCACATTTTCCTACAGGAGGATGCCCTTTGGCCTATGCAATGCTCCTGACACTTTCCAACACTGCATGATTAGTATTCTCTCTGACTTGATAGAAATTTGTATTGAAGTTTCCATGGACGATTTTACTGTGTATGGTTCCTCATTTGATGCATGCTTGAACAATTTAGATAGAGTTTTGCATAGATGTATTGAAACTAACCTTGTGCTGAATTATGAAAAATGTCATTTTATGGTTGAACAAGGCATAGTTTTGGGACATGTGATCTCTAAAAATGGGATAGAAGTGGATCTTGCCAATATTGATGTGATTTGAAATTTTCCTTACCCATCTTGCATCTGCGAGATTCGTTCTTTTCTTGGCCATGCAGTTTTTACAGACGCTTTATCAAGGATTTCAGCAAGATAGCTCTTCCGCTGTCAAATTTGTTGCAAAAAGATGTCAGCTTCACCTTCGATGACAAATGCAAGAAGGCGTTTGATTTCTTAAAGGCAGCACTGACCTCTACGCCCATAATTCAGTCACCCAATTGGACCCTCCCTTTTGAAATTATGTGTGATGCATCTAACTATGTCGTGGGAGCAGTCCTTGCACAAAGGGTTGGTAAGGCTGCCCATGTTATTTATTATGCTTCTAGGACTTTAGATTCTGCACAGGCTAATTATACTAGCACTGAAAAGGAACTTTTAGCTATTGTTTTTACACTTGATAAGTTTAGATCATATTTGTTAGGTTCGAAGGTAGTTGTTTTTACTGACCATGCAACTTTGAAGTTCTTGTTGAAGAAACCAGAAGCAAAACCGAGATTGATCCGGTGGATGTTGTTACTGCAAGAATTTGATTTAGAGATCAAAGATAAGAGTGGAGCTGAAAATTTGGTGGCAGATTATTTAAGCAAGATATAAATGGACGAGGACCCCATCCCCATTCAACATGACTTCCCTTCTTCTTCTTCTTCTTCTTCTTCTTCTTCTTCTTCTTCTTCTTCTTCTTCTTCTTCTTCTTCTTCTTCTTCTTCTTCTTCTTCTTCTTCTTCTTCTTCTTTTTTTTTTTTTTTTTTTTTTTCTTCTTCTTCTTCTTCTTCTTCTTCTTCTTCTTCTTCTTCTTCTTCTTCTTCTTCTTCTTCTTCTTCTTCTTCTTCTTCTTCTTCTTCTTCTTCTTCTTCTTCTTCTTCTTCTTCTTCTTCTTCTTCTTCTTCTTCTTCTTCTTCTTCTTCTTCTTCTTCTTCTTCTTCTTCTTCTTCTTCTTCTTCTTCTTCTTCTTCTTCTTCTTCTTCTTCTTCTTCTTCTTCTTCTTTTAAAGATAAAATTAGGGCTTCAATTTAGTCCTTTTTAATTCTAAATTGTATCTTCATTCCTAGCTTGGTCAACAATGATCTTATTCAAAAATAGTTTTGAATAAGATGTTTTTTGATAGTATGTTATTTTGTTCATAATGAGTTTGTAAATTCCTCATATTGATTCTGTTTGTATTTTGTTCATATTGAGTTTGTAAATTCTTCAAATTGATTTTGTTCGTATTTTGTTCAGATTGAGTTTGTAAATTTTTCAGATTGATAATATTCATATTTTGCTGTACATAAATCTTGATCAAATCTTCTTATAAATAATTCATATCTTCTATTGATAATCTTGATCAAATTTTTCTTAAAACTTGACTATATACTCTTTTCAACTTGGTCAAAGATTGTCTTCAATCAGAATCAAATTCTATTTTAGATTTGCTTCAAAAACATTTAACCATTTGTTCTTTTCAACTTCTTCAAAGATTTTCTTCAATCATAAATCTGAATCAAATCTTATTTTAGATGTTCTTCAAAAACATGAATCTTCTTTCATACTCTATGAAGTCAAATATATTGTTCTCATAAAATACTTTTGTAAACATTAACACTCTAAGTATAAAACCAACTTGGTTCCAATAAAGAGCATTGATTCAAAAAGAGGCTTTGTTCAAAGCCTATTTTTGTGATCTTGATTTAGAGGATCGATGAAAGTCTTGGCTCTTAGTTAACTTAAGCTTAAGGGAGATGGTCATTGTAGCGTTTTATTTTTATTTTTATTTTTTATGATCTGAGGGTCAATCAATAACTCATGTTTCCTTTGTATTTATAGCTTTGAATCGACTTGTAGATAACTAAATGTTTGTTACAAAGCTTCTTACAACTTATATCACGACTCACTTGATTAGTGATCATAATTACTTGTTTATTAGGTGATAATATTCTTTTTTTTTAACGCTTAGACTATTATCTTTAACTTACTCATAATTTATGTAACCTTAAAATCGGTAGTCATGAGTATAAATCTTTATTTTCTAACTTAAACTACACACTGAGCAAAAGTTAGGGGATAATTGTTATCGTCAAAACATCAGAAAGAGGATTGTAGCTTAGAACCACTTTTGCGCTAACAGTTCCCCCTTTTTGATGATGACAAATAACTATACGATTTATGAAAAAAATTCCTTCACAAAATACAGGTTAAAAATATACTACCCCTTGAATGTAGTACGCAAAAATTGTTGAACTTTATAATCCTTTTAACTTGTTTTGAAAAAAAAAATGTTAAATAAATATTTTGAGACTCCACCTAAATATGATAACATGATTTCAATGAATTTCAAACTTATTAAATTATTTTATATTTTTTGTTACACATAAGGATAAAATTAAAAGAAAGGAAAGAAAACATAAATATAAGCAAGCAAAATAAAGATACACACACTTTTATCACATGAAAAAAAAATCATTTGTATTCATATTTTTTTACAGGCACTACAAAAAAATGATCTATTGTGACACTCAACTTTTAATATTATCACCATAATTACTTTTAGCTACATGATGAGTGTCACAAATTATCACTTAAAAAAACTGACATATAGCTACAGTCACTAACTATAGATAAAGGACCTATGAAATAAATTCACTTCACCCTCATTTCTTTTTTATTTGATTTCTCATTTCCCCAAAATCAAAATCTATTTGCTTTTCATTTTTACCCAAATCAAAATATCTTCTACTTTTACCATTGTTTCACCCCTATCATAGAATCCCAAGCTAATCTCAATCAAACCCTAATCGAGCAATAGAACCCTAGCCATGTCGATTAGAAAATTACAGTGAGGTTGCATGCGGTAGTTTGAGTAGTGGAGCTTACGAAGCTGCGGTTTATTTTTGGATAGTGCAATCACTTGAAGCGAAAACATCGGTGTGACGAGGGTTCCAAACGGAGAAATAAACACAGTAAGCGCGTTCTTTGAAAGTGCGAATGGAAGTTGGACGATCGAGAGTCCATAATTTGACGGTGTCATCCCATGAAGCGGGGAGGAAAGAGTCACGACAAACAGGGTTTAGCGGTGGCGGCGGCTATGCGGTTTTCGTAGAATGGGTTGAACTTGATGGAGTAACCATTGAATGGGGTTTTGAAAACCGGCATCGTTTTGAGAATCGGAGTTTGGTTAGGTGAAAGAGTGAGTGTTAGGTGTTTGATGTTATGCGGCTGAGGTTGGTTCTCTTTTATTTGTCATGTTTGTCAATAAGGTGTTTGAGGATTTGTATATAGTGGCAGCTATGCAATGCAAGATTGAAGATTGAAGATTATTGTATTTTCATTGATAATAATAAAAAGGCTTAATTGCTGTTTTGGTCCCTCTATATTAGTTGAATCATGAAAGTAGTCCCCCCATTTTGTTTATCCCCAGTTTTGGTCCCCAAACAGAATTTTAGTCCAAAACTTGATGAACTTTCATTTTTTAAAGTCGTACTACACCATTTAAGATCATATATTTCAGGTACAATTGTTGCAAATGAGATCTTGAGGCATGATGTGGCTTAAATAAATGCAAAAAAAAAAAAAATTCATCAAGTTTTGGACCAAAATTCTGTTTGAGGGACCAAAACTGGGGAGAAACAAAATGCGGGGACTACTTTCACGATTCAGCTAAAAGAGAGGGACTAAAACTGCAATTAAGCCTAATAAAATATTCACAAAGACTTAAGATGAATAGTTTTGTAAAACGAGTTTTTTGCTTCTAATCATTAGATTTCTTAATGCATGTGCAAAAACTTTAAGCGGCACTCATCGTAAGAAAGAAGTATTTTTTCGCAAATTGTTATATCAAGTTCGAATTGATCCCGAAGTAAACATGAAAATGAATTCGAGTTTACCCAGTTGAGCTTGCACTGAACTGGATATATTGAAGTAAATTTGGGTACACACTCACATAATAATTTTGAACAATTTTATTTTTATCTTTTGTTATTTTTCAATGAACTCGATAAACTTGATAAATTTGAATATAGTTCGATAAACATGAGTAAACTCATTTGTAATTTTTAAGAAAGTAATCTATTTTTTTCATCTCGGTTTTCATATTTAGTTTTATTTTTCTTAGTTAATACATTGATTTTGTTCATGCTATTATTTTTTTTGGTAAAAATCAGTTGAAACTTTAAACCATAAGTACATTTATTGCTATTGCTAGTATTTTTTATAGTGTACTTATCCATATGAGTGTCCACCATAAGTGTACAAATAACTAATTTAGATAAAAATGAACAAAAAACGATTTAAAGGTGTAATTCATAAAAAAAATTGGTCCTAAAATCTAAACCACCTTTATTGCACATATTTCTAAAATTGATAGCATTAATTAAATATTTATACTCTAGAAGTTCATTTTTCTTTAAATTTTGAAGTGATTATACTCACAACCTTTCACTACTAGAAAATTGCATTATAGCTGCCATTTTTAGGTGCCAAATTTCATTTTTCAATTTTATTGACGATTAGCGTCGAAGTAGCCAACGCTACGTAAAATTAAACAGACGCTAGTTTATTCATTTAATTTTTTATTTTTTATTTTAATATGTAGCGTCGGAGGGGCCGACACTAGGTTATTTTTAAATTTTTTAATATTATTTGTAAAGTCAGATTGTAAAATTAAAAAGTTTGGATTTTGAAATAACCCTTCTCTCTGAATCCCTACGTTTTGAGTTCTTCTCTAAATCCCTAAATGTTGAACCTTTCATACATACATTGAACCCTTCTCTCACACTTGAACCCAATCCATCACCGATTCTCATTCCTCTCAATGTTGTGAGTATCGCCGCCGAACATGTGACCTATCGAACCAAACACCTTCACTCTCAGAGTCGGTCACCGTCCCCCTCTTGAACTCTGTCACCGTCAATCTCAGAGTCGTCGTTCAGTGTCCCCGTCGCGCTGTCATCTGTGGTCGTTTCTCAAGGTAAGTGTCGTTGTCTCACTCTCAATGTAGCCGTTTAGGTTTATTGCATTTCAGTTGTGTATTCTTGTTTAGGTTTTATGGCATTTCAGAGGTTTTCTTCGCCCTGACATTCTTGTTAGTCTGACTCTGATTTCTTTTTCTTCCGAATTATGTGTAGTTTGTGAAGTGTTTTGACTGGACTACTTTAATTGTCAATCTGATCCCCTCGACGCAGCGTTGAAGATCATATGGATGACTGAAGTAGTTGAAGGTAACACTAGGGTTTTCATCCATATTGGTTCTGTTCAACTTGAGCTCACCTACTGACCAAGCACTTGCAACTTTTGACAAGACAAAGCCTCCCTTGAATGCTTCAACCGGTACATCTCGCTTGTTCTTCACATAATCTTTAATAGCTTCTATTGATCTTTGCTTTGGAGGAATTGTGGAAAGTTGTCCAATCTGATTTGTATCATGTAAAAATGAAAATTTACTTCTAATGGTAGCACTTCTTGATAGTTGCTAATCTACTATGCACAACTAGACAATATCACTTCACTATGCCTATCATTTTCCAACATTGCCTCATGTTGTTTCCATTTTCATTCTTAAAAATCACCCCTACAGCTTTTGGTGTTTTACTTGCAACACCATCCTTAAAAATTCTGTTTTTGGATGTTAGGTTTTTCATGCTCAATTTTGTTAGGTTTTTCATAATTCTATTTTCATGCCCACTTCTATTAATTCTGTTAGGTTTTTGGATGTTAGGTTTTATAAATTCTGTTTTTGCTTCATAATTCACTTTTATATTTATCAATTTACTAAAGGGATATATGAAATCATAAAATGTTAATAAATTCGTCTCTCTATCTCGTGGTTGTCAAATGCATTCTTGTTAAAAAAGTTCATTTTATGACTGCAACTAAACAAAAATTAGCTTCTATCAAGATGCAAGTTTGCCTCTGGAAGTTATAAAACAAAATATATAACTCAAGTTACCCCACAACAATGTGTCCCTTCTTTAGTGACTCCAGAATCACTCTATGTGCTAATCTGCAATATTAGAGAGGAAATGAGAAGAAAAAATGCTAAATTTCTACTAGACACAAGTAAATTACCAACTAGATGTGACAACTAAAATAGACTTGTGACTGGACATGCGCAAATTACTAACTAAGGCTACAACTCTGTATATTTTCTGGTTCATCTAAGTTATATACTCAGGATTCAGGAAACTTCTCTGGAGTAAAGTACTGATATAGTTAGAAATTATACTTGTTCCAAACTGTTACCCTTTGAAACCAAACATGGAAGATAATATTTAGGCTAGCAGGCTAAAAGCAATAATGGTACTCAATCATACATGTGCATATCAACCCAACTTGCTCCAGATTTTTGCACTGCAGATTTTGGTGAGAATTTGCACTGCAGATTTTTATACTGCAGAATTTGCACTGCATATCAACCCAACTTACTCCAGAATTTGCTCTGCAGATTTTTATACTGGTGCAACATGCATATTAAGTAAAGACCTTACAATTTGTTTTCCTTAGACAAAAGAGGTTTAAGTAGAAAGCACTCACATTATAAATAAGAGATTGGTCACTTGTAAACTTTCCATTTATCTGCATCAAAAAAATAAATAAAGTTAAGCATAAAATGGTTACTCCAGTCCAGTTAATAGATAAAATGATAGGTTGCATTCTACTAATTCCATGCATACACGTACACAAAGTATGGATGAGTGTACGGGTAATAATTATTAGAGTGACATGATAAATAAATGAACAAAGGAATGAAGTACATGGCTGATGATTCAGTCACATCTCTATCTTGTGGTTGTCAAATGCATTCTTGTTAGTATTCACACAGTTTGTGAATAGGTTTATATATCAATAATTTTGTTGTTTATTTATCTCTATAATTTTATAACTTATAGGTTCATGAGTTTATTTATCTATATAACTTTTCAAACTAATAGGTTCATGAGTTTATTTAGGTTCAGTTGTTTTTCAAACTTATTTAGTGATTGACAAGTTAAGTTTTGGTCTTATAGTAAATGGATCTTACTTGGATGTACAATAGGGTACATGAAAATAGACGCAGATTGAAAGAGGAGTATGTTAGTGGTGTTAAAGATTTTGTGAAGAGGGCTTTGAAACAACTGATTTGTATATCTGAGGGAGGGATGAGGTGTCCGTGTATAAAATGCAAGTGTATGAAGATATCTACAGCAACTACCGTTAGACTTCACTTGTACCGGGATGGATTTCAACCAGATTATTGGATTTGGACTGAACATGGAGAAGTGAAGCCAATGGTTGAAACAAGGGGTGGTTCGACTAGTAGTAGGATTGTGCATCACGACGACCAATTGAATGCAATGGATGAAATGGTGTTTGATGCTTTTAGGCCTTATCGAGATGTCCTTGATGTGAACACTAACATGGGAAATGA
>NC_021161.2:30317111-30320149 GCF_000331145.2 Cicer arietinum
TCACAACAGATTAATCCACTTGTTGTCAGAAAATGTACAATTCCCACCCTGGGATTTTTTGCTACAAACTTCTAACAATACTTCAAGATAGCACACCACTATCTTAGATTAAGCTAATTAAAGAAAGTACTACTTTATTTTACAAGTGATACAATATGATTTGGAATAAGAATATAAGAGAGGTATAATGATTTCAATCCAATAATACTTCAAGTACTTTGAGAACATTTCTGAATGATATGAAAGTAAAATGCAAGTACTTTGTAAAAATCAGAATTTTGTTCAAAGTTGTTCAAGGTTTTTTTTTTCAAGGATTGTTTTTCTTTGATCTGAAGTTATGGTATATTTATACTCCATAAACATCTCTTCAGATTCGTGGCCATTGATCCAAAAGGTTTGATGAACAAATACAATGATCTAGAACCATTTCAGATCTGAAAAATTGTATTGCTTCAAGTTGCATTCGAATACAGAATGTATGTATTCGAATACACCTCTTTGTAACGTTCAAATTTATTCAAAATTTGCACCTTGTATTCGAATACATCCTTAGTCAGATAAATTACTAACGTCTTGGGATAATGCATTATAGTTGCGAGCAATAGTAGTTTCGATGTTGTGGAAGCGAGTGTCGATAGAAGTGGTCAGATTTGGGAATTGGGTTTGCATGAAGGTTTGGAGAGAGTCAAGTCTGTTCATGATCATGTGATTGGAGATATAATCATCATCAGATGCTGTTTCCTCGCCGTCTTCATCATCTTGGGCAGCGGCATTTGAAGGACCAACAGTGTCCTCTTGAGCGGCATCAGATGCTTGACCAAGGTCACCTTTATGCACATATGATTGAAGCTGCTCATTCCATACTATCCGCATGCTAGGCAGGAGGCCCAAATCCAGCAGGTTTTCCTTTGTGGGTGTATACATGACTTCGTTAGAGAAATCCATCCCAAAGTGTTCCAAGATCCGAGAAACGTCTTTAGTATATAGTAAACCAATTGCTTCTTTGGATCCAAACATTATAGATTTAACAAAGTATGCCCAATTTAGTAGACATCCTTCATATATAAAGTTCATGATCTGTAATTCAAACTCTGAAATTTGGGAGTAATTGCTAGCCTTTGGAACCAAAATGTAATTGAGAAAATAGTGCAAAAGGTGATTATCAACGGTAAGATTCCCAACTCCATACTACTGTTGCGCATATTTTGAACCAGCCTGAGTTCGCTTATGCTCCATAGTGCGTTTGTCATAATGACATAAGGCAACATAAGCATCATATTTAGACATACCAACCCATTCACACAAGTTGTTGGGACAAAAATTTTGACCTTCAAAGGGAATGTTCAAGATTTCCCCAATGATTTTGGTTTTTAACCGAATGATTTTGCCCTTGACTCAAGACACTAGCACATTTCCATCTTGGGTGAGATTACAATAGAAAACCCTAACTTGTTGGGCTTTGAGCAATGCAGGAAATTGAAAGGCAGAGAAGGAATTCAAAGTACCGTATTTTGGAATGATGAGTCTCTTATCAGAGTATAGTGTGCGAAACCGGTCGATTTCTTCCGGTGTGTGTAGAAGCTGGGATAAATCTGTGATGTTTGGATTCTTTGTGCGCTTTCTTGAGGGACCTACTGCTGCATGCTTCGTTCTTGGTCGTCGTTTCTGTGCATCCATGTTGAGAAAAGAAGTTTTGACAATTTGGTGAAAAATGGGTTTTAGAAAATTTTTGACAGATTTGAGAAATCTGGCTTTGATTGAAAGATTTGAGTAGAATCTGATTTGGTTTGCAAGGTGGTTTGATTGGGTAACTTGTGGGAAGGAAGATTGATGAGATTTTTGGAGGAGAGAGGAGCGGCTACGGCAGTGTATTCGAATACCAAATGTAAAATTAACCCTAAAATGTGAAACAACTTTTATACTTGGGGAAAAATGCAAAGGTGTATTCGACTACATGTCTGTGGTATTCGAATACATATTGTTTTGGGAACGTGTATTCGGCTACATAGGGGTTGTATTCGAATACAAGAATTTCTGGAAAATGTTGTGTTCGAATACGCTCATTGTGTATTCGACTACAGCTTCGTATTTTGCTAAAAAACTAACTTTTTTCACAGAAATTTCATCATGTAAAGCGCATATTCATGTATTAAGAACCAATAAGCATCAAAGAATGTATTTTTAAGAACTTAAGAGGAAATTTTAGAGTTTTTAAGAGAGATGACAAAAAATTTTACCTTGCCTGTTTAAAGATCGTTTTCATGTCAAATGTCAAGCTCTCTGCGTATTTTGTACAATGAGTCTTTAGGTAATGGTTTTGTGAAGATGTCAGCTAATTGGTTGTGTGTATCCACAAACATTACTTCAACATTTCCTTTAAGCACATGATCTCGTAGAAAGTGATGGCGCATATCGATGTGTTTCGTCCGAGAGTGCATGATTGGATTCTTTGAAATATTGATTGCACTGGTATTGTCACATCTTAGAGGAATGCATCCGAGGTCAAGTCCATAATCATATAGTTGCTGTTTGAGCCATAGAATTTGTGCACAACAACTTCCTGCTGCTATGTATTCAGCTTCAGTAGTGCTAAGGGCAACACAGGCTTTCTTTTTACAGGACCATGATACTAATGCATTACCTAAGATGTGGCAAGTGCCGCTTGTGCTTTTGCGATCCGTTTTGCATTCGGCATAATTTGATTCAGAGTATCCAACTAGACTACATATGCTGCCCTTTGGATACCATAGGCCTACATTGGTTGTTCCTTTCAAGTATTTCATAATTCTTTTTACTGCAACAAGATGCGATTCTTTAGGATCCGCCTGAAATCTAGCACACAAACAGACACTAAACATAATATCTGCCCAATTGGCCGTTAGATATAATAAAGATCCAATCATACCTCGATATTTTGATATCTCTATTGAACTACCTGATTCATCTTTATCAACATAGATTCTGGAGCCCATTGGAGTCACACTTTTCTTGCAGTTTTCCATTTCAAATCTTTTGAGTAATTCTTTGCAATATTTTGC
>NC_021161.2:30320195-30323247 GCF_000331145.2 Cicer arietinum
TGGCAAGTGCCGCTTGTGCTTTTGCGATCCGTTTTGCATTCGGCATAATTTGATTCAGAGTATCCAACTAGACTACATATGCTGCCCTTTGGATACCATAGGCCTACATTGGTTGTTCCTTTCAAGTATTTCATAATTCTTTTTACTGCAACAAGATGCGATTCTTTAGGATCCGCCTGAAATCTAGCACACAAACAGACACTAAACATAATATCTGCCCAATTGGCCGTTAGATATAATAAAGATCCAATCATACCTCGATATTTTGATATCTCTATTGAACTACCTGATTCATCTTTATCAACATAGATTCTGGAGCCCATTGGAGTCACACTTTTCTTGCAGTTTTCCATTTCAAATCTTTTGAGTAATTCTTTGCAATATTTTGCTTGATTTATAAAGATGCCGTGCTCGAGTTGCTTGATGTGAAGGTCAAGAAAATAGTTTAATTTTCCCATCATGGACATTTCAAATTCTCCTTGCATTATTAAAGAGAATTCTTCACATATGTCATTGTTCGTTGATCCGAATATTATATCATCAACGTAGATTTGTACCAATAGTGTGTGACCATTATCTCTTTTAACAAATAATGTCTTATCGACTTTCTCTTTTTCAAATCCTCGTTCACATAGAAAGGTGCTTAATCTATCATACCAAGCTTTTGGAGCTTGTTTTAGACCATAGAGAGCCTTCTTTAATTTGTAAACATGTGAGGGATTTTTGGAGTCTTCAAAGCCAGGTGGTTGTTTGACATATACTTCTTCATTAATGTATCCATTGAGAAATGCACTCTTCACATCCATTTGAAATAGTTCAAAGTTCATAGAGCAAGCATAAGCAAGTAGTAAATGCATTGCTTCTAACCTTGCTATTGAGGCAAATGTTTCATCAAAGTCAATCCCTTCTTCTTAATTGTATCCTTGAGCGACCAATCTTGCTTTGTTGCGGACAACTATACCATTCTCATCAAGTTTATTTTTAAACACCCATTTTGTACCAATGATGTGTTTATTTCCAGGATTAGGAACAAGTTCCCATACCTTGCTTCTTTCGAATTGGTTGAGCTCTTCTTGCATGGCAATTATCCATTGATCATCTTTAAACGATTTGAGAAACAAATGCCATGTTCAAGCAAGCATCTTGTAGTTTTAGCCTTGTTGTGACTCCTTTGTTGATGTCACCTATGATGTTATCAATTGGGTGATATCTATGGGTTCTCCATTCTTTAGGAAGATTATCATTTTGTTTTTCAATGTTGACTTCACTTTTTTGACTTGGTTGATCAGGTTGATGTTCCTTGCTTGTCTAATTGCTTTCAAAATCATCATCGTCATAAGAAATAATGTTGTCCCTTTTCACGACGTTAGTTTCATCAAAAGTTACATGCATTGATTCTTCGACTAGTAAGGTTCTTTTATTGAAGATTCTAAAGACTTTACTAGTTAATCAGTAGCCGATAAAGATACCTTCATCGGCTTTTTCATCGAATTTTCCAAGGTTGTCTTTACCGTTGTTTAACACGAAACACTTACATCCAAAAATGTGGAAGTGAGAGATATTGAGCTTTCTTCCTTTGTAGAGTTCATACGGAGTTTTCTTAAGAATCGACCGAATGATTACTCGATTGGAAACATAGCATGCTGGGTTTACAGCATCAGCCCAAAAATATTTTGGTAGGCTTGAGTCGCTTAGCATAGTCCTTGTGAGATCTACCAAAGATCTGTTCTTTCTTTCAACAACCCCATTTTGTTGTGGTGTTCTAGGTGCATAAAAATTGTGGAAAATTCCATTTTCTTCACAAAATTCTTCAAATGAGGTATTTTGAAATTCTCCTACATGATCACTTCTAATTGATACAATTTTGGCTGATTGTTCATTTTGGACTAGTTTGGCATACTTCTTAAATGCTTTAAAAGCCTCATTTTTACTTGCCAAAAATAAGGTCCAAGTGAACCTTCAGTAGTCATCAACAATCACTAGTCCATATGAGTTTCCACCAAGACTTTTGGTTCTTGATGGACCAAACAAGTCCATATGTATTAATTGAAGTGGTCTTGAAGTTGAAATAACATTTTTAGGTTTGAAAGAGTTCTTTGTTTGCTTACCTTTTTGACAAGCGTCACACAATTTATCCTTTATAAATTTCATTTTTGGTAAGCCTACAACAAGATCATGTTTGACCAATTTGTTTAAATGATCTATGTGAATATCAATTCTTTTATGCCATAACCATGCATCATTATTGTGGCTTACCAAAAGACATTTCATTTTTAAGGATAAATCGTCAAGATTAAGTATAAAGATGTTTTTGAAACGTTTACCGATAACTTGTATTTCATTTGTAGCTTCATTTTGGATGATACATTCATCTTTGTTGAAGGCTATCTTGTATCCTTTATCGCAAAGCTGACCAATGCTTATGAGATTGTGTTTTAGACCTTCAACAAATAGTACATCTTCAATCGAGGGGGATGGGGCTGTGCCAACTTTTCCAATGCCTAAAATTTTTCCTTTGTTGTTGTCTCCATAGACCACATATCCCTTTGATTCAAGAGTCAATGCTGAAAATTTGGTTATATCACCCGTCATATGTTTAGAGCATCCACTATCTAAGTACCAGATATTTGAGGTACTTTTTGTGCATACCTGCAATATTAAAATCAAAGTTTATTAGGTACCCAATGTGCTTTGGGTCCTTGATGGTTAGTACCTTTATTTATCCACACGTAATGCCCTTTTGGAATACTAATGTTTCTAACATGACAAGTATTAGGAGTGTGACCCTTGAGACCACAATAAGAACAAGTAAGAGTAAATCTATTTTTAAAAGCATGTGTATGAGATTTACTATGATTAATTTTCTCTTTATAATGGTGATCCTTTTTCATAATTATAATCTTTTCTTGATTGGATTGATTACTTGCTTTGACAAAAATAGTCTTATTCAAGTTTGGTTTATCAAATTTTGAGTACCCAAGACCACTTTTGTCATTTGAGTATCTTTGCATATTTAAAACATTTTCCAAGCCTATTTGTCCTTTTTCGTATC
>NC_021161.2:30323486-30327392 GCF_000331145.2 Cicer arietinum
TAATTTTCTCTTTATAATGGTGATCCTTTTTCATAATTATAATCTTTTCTTGATTGGATTGATTACTTGCTTTGACAAAAATGGTCTTATTCAAGTTTGGTTTATCAAATTTTGAGTATCCAAGACCACTTTTGTCATTTGAGTATCTTTGCATATTTAAAACATTTTCTAAGCCTATTTGTCCTTTTTCATATCGTTCAATTACTCTATTTAATTGAACAATCTTGAAGGAGAGGGAATCACATTTATTGCATGCAAAATTCTGTTTTAGTTTTTCAGAATTCTTTTCCATAGTGTTAACTTTTGCGTTTTGAGCCTCATTATATTCTAGAATCAATTCACTATTAGTTTTATGATGATGAAGGGAGTTTATGTTACCAACTTCTTCTTCGTTATCTAATTGATGTGATGCCATCAATGCAACATTACCGCATTCTTCACTTTCTGTTTCTGAAGATGCACTCACTTCGTTGTCTTCCCAAGCTATGTATGTCGTCTTAAAGTCTTTCTTTTTGGTGGCATTTTTCTTAATAAGGTTTGGAAAATCTGCCTTGATATGTCCTTGTTTTTCGTATTCAAAGCAAATGAAGTTTTGATTTGAAGTAGAACTATCTTTCTTCCTAAAACTTTTCCTTTTGAAAGTTCTGTCATTTTTAAGAAACTTACCAAATTTCTTAACAAGGAACGTAATAATTTCATCTTCATCTGAATTTTCGTCTATTATTTGTTCTCTTGATTCGGTCTTTAGAGCAATGTTTTTGGTCTTCTTTTCTTGACTTTCATTTTGTTCTAACCTTCCAAGTTAGATTTCGTGCTCTTGGAGTTTTCCAAAAAGTGCAGAAAAAGACATCTTTGATAGGCTTTTCTTTTCAGAAATTATCGTTACTTTAGGTTGCCATACCCTTGTTAATGATCTCATAACTTTAAGGTTCAATTCATCATTAGTGATGATTTTTCCAAGAGTCGTCAAGTGGTTGGTCAGATGAGAAAATCTTTTCTTCAAGTCCAGAATAGATTCTATGGGATGCATTCGAAACAATTCTTACTCTTGAGATAATGTGTTGAGTTTGGAACGCTTTACCTCAATAGTTCCTTCATGTGTTATTTCAAGTGTATCCCAGATTTCTTTAGTTGTTTTGCAATGAGATATACGGAAAAATTCTTCCATTCCAAGTGCCGATTATAACATGTTTTTGGCCTTTTTATCAAACAATACTTTCCTTTTATCATCATCTGTCCATGAGACTTTTATCTTTACTTCTTCTTTATCATTGATAACTATTTTTGGAACATATGGACCATTTTCTACCGCTTCCCATATATCATCTCATTGTGCCTCAAGATATGCTTGCGTGCGTATCTTCCAAAAATCATAGTGTTCACCAACGAAACATGGTGGTTTATTGCTACTACCACTATCTCTAAAAACTGGTTGTGAGGAAGCCATTAATAAGGATCGAGGAGCAAATTATCGGAATCTGCTCTGATGCCAATTGTAAGAACAGAGGCACGCCTAAGAGGGGGGGGGGGGGGGTGAATTAGGTGTTACGAGATTTTCTGGTTTTTAGAGTTTTAGTGGATTATTTTTGAGTTTAGGATTGATGTATGTAAAAATATAAATGGCAAAAAAAAAAAGAACACAATAGAATTATCCTGGTTCCCCTTATGACCAAGGGTACATCCAATCCTCTTGCACACCACAAGAGATTAATCCACTTGTTGTCAGAAAATGTACAATTCCCACCCTGGGATTTTTTGCTACAAACTTCTAACAATACTTCAAGATAGCACACCACTATCTTAGATTAAGCTAATTTAAGAAAGTACTACTTTCTTTTACAAGTGATACTATATGATTTGGAATAAGAATAAAAGAGAGGTATAATGATTTCAATCCAATAATACTTCAAGTACTTTGATAACTTTTCTGAATGATATGAAAAGTTGTTCATATGATTGTTTTTCAAAGTTGTTCAAGGTTTTTTTTCAAGGATTGTTTTTCTTTGATATGAAGTTATGGTGTATTTATACTCCATAAACATCTCTTGAGATTCGTAGCCATTGATCCAAGAGGTTTGATGAACAAATACAATGGTCTAGAACCATTTCAGATATGAAAAATTGTATTGCTTCCAGTTGTATTCGAATACAGAATGTATGTATTGGAATACACCTCTTTGTAACATTCAAATTTATTCAAAATTTTCACCTTGTATTAGAATACATCCTTTATGTAGTCAAATACAAATTTGTGATTTTTTCCACTGACTTGCTTTGTATTTGATTACAGAAGGGCGTAGTCGAATACAGATGTAAAAGTTTTGGCTACTGACTTGTTTTGTATTCGACTACAGAAGGTCGTAGTCGAATACAAATGTAAAGTTTTGGCTACTGACTTGCTTTGTATTCGACTACAGCAGGTCGTAGTCGAATACAGATGTGAAGCTTTTGCTTCTAACTTGCATCTGTATTCGAATACACATTTGTATTTTGTCAAAAATATTAGTTTTAAGACTTTGTTAATGTAATTTTGACTTTTGAAAATACTTTACATGCATATGTAAATATGAATGGTTCTAATGTATTTGAAGTATTGGTTGTATCATTTAACTTTACATTAAACATCTACTATGTTTGGATTTAACGTTTTATCAATGAAGATATTTGAACTTCTTTTTGAGCTTGTTGCTTTGATCATATTTGTTGATCTTTGTCTTCATCAAAAACATGTATTTTACAAGGTTCGACTAGTAATAGGATTGTGCATCACGGCGACCAATTTAATGCAATGCATGAAATGGTGTTTGATGCTTTTAGGCCTTATCGAGATGTCCTTGATGTGAACACTAACATGGGAAATGACACATTTGCTGAGGATGAGTTGCCTAACGAATATGCAATTAGGTCTAATTGGCATGTTCCACAAAAAGGTATAGATGTTGTTACAAAAATGCTTAAAAGTGTATGTCCAGTGGAAACATGCTTCCCCGATAACTATTATCAAGCAACACAATTGGTGTCAAAGTTAGGGTTGAAGGTTTAGAAGATTGATTGTTGTAAGAAAGGATGTATGTTATATTACAAGGATGATAACAAGTTATCTGAGTGCAAAAATTTTCATTCTCCTAGGTTCATTCCACGTAGGACTGGTATGGCAAAATACAAAGATGTTCCAGCAAAAAGAATGTTTTATTTCCCTATCATTCCTAGATTACAAAGATTGTATGCATCAATTGAGTCTGCAGCTGAAATGAGATGGCACCACAAGAATAAAAAGAGTTCAAACGTCATTCGCCATCCGTCTGATGGAAAAGCGTGGAAACATTTTGACGATGTTTATCCTGACTTTGCTAGTGACCCCATAAATGTAAGGTTGGGTCTATGTTCAGATGGATTTACTCCTTATATTCAAGCGTCTGCTTCTCCATACTCATGTTGGCCAGTTATACTCACTCCATACAATCTTCCCCCTCAAATGTGCATGACCAAACCATACTTATTTTTGACTTGTCTCATACTTGGACCTTCTAATCCCAAACAAAATATAGATGTCTACTTACAACCATTGATTGATGATTTGCAACGATTGTAGTCCAACGGCATTTTGCCCTATGATATATCCATAAAACAAAACTTCATCATGAAAGCATGCTTGATGTGGACAATTAATGATTTTCCCGCATATGGTATGTTATCTGGATGGGGAACACAAGGTAAGTTGGCATGTCCTCATTGTATGGAAGACACAAAAGCTTTCACTTTGAAATATGGCGGTAAGAATTCTTGGTTTGATTGTCATCGTCGATTCTTGCCAGCTAATCACTCTTTCAGAAGAAGTAAAAGAAGTTTTACAAAAAATAGGGATAAGAAAAACGGTCAACCTTACATTTACACAGGGCAAGAGAT